>NW_026652276.1:70729300-70828848 GCF_009828535.3 Hylobates moloch
CATCAGAGTGAACAGGCAACCTACAGAATGGGAGAAAATTTTTGCAACCTACTCATCTGACAAAGGGCTAATATCCAGAATCTACAATGAACTCAAACAAATTTACAAGAAAAAAACAACCCCATCAAGAAGTGGGTGAAGGACATGAACAGACACTTCTCAAAAGAAGACATTTATGCAGCCAAAAAACACATGAAAAAATGCTCATCATCACTGGCCATCAGAGAAATGCAAATCAAAACCACAGTGAGATACCATCTCACACCAGTTAGAATGGCCATCATTAAAAAGTCAGGAAACAACAGGTGCTGGAGAGGATGTGGAGATATAGGAACACTTTTACACTGTTGGTGGGACTGTAAACTAGTTCAACCACTGTGGAAGTCAGTGTGGCGATTCCTCAGGGATCTAGAACTAGAAATACCATTTGACCCAGCCATCCCATTACTGGGTATATACCCAAAGGACTTATAAATCATGCTGCTATAAAGACACATGCACACGTATGTTTATTGCGGCACTATTCACAATACCAAAGAATTGGAACCAACCCAAATGTCCAACAATGATAGACTGGATTAAGAAAATGTGGCACATATACACCACGGAATACTATGCAGCCATAAAAAATGATGAGTTCATATCCTTTGTAGGGACATGGATGAAACTGGAAAACATCATTCTTAGTAAACTATCGCAAGGACAAAAAACCAAACACCGCATGTTCTCACTCATAGGTGGGAATTGAACAATGAGAACTCATGGACACAGGAAGGGGAACATCACACTTGGGGGACTGTTGTGGGGTGGGGGGAGGGGGAGGGACAGCATTAGGAGATATACCTAATGCTAAATGACGAGTTAATGGGTGCAGCAAAACAACATGGCACATGGATACATATGTAACAAATCTGCACATTGTGCACATGTACCCTAAAACCTAAAGTATAATAAAAAAAAAAAAAAGACTTAAACATAAGACCTAAAACCATAAAAACCGTAGAAGAAAACCTAGGTAATACTATTCTAGACAGAGGCATGAGCAAAGACTTCATGACCGAAACACCAAAAGCAATGGCAACAAAAGCCAAAATTGACAAATAGGATCTAATTAAACTACACAGCTTCTGCACAGCAAAAGAAACTATCATGAAGGTGAACAGGCAACCTACAGAATGGGAGAAAATTTTTGCAATCTATCCATCTGACAAGGGGCTAATATCCAGAATCTACAAAGAACTTAAACAAATTTACAAGAAAAAACAAACCATCAAAAAGTGGGCAAATGTTATGAACAGACACTTCTCAAAAGAAGACATTGATGCAGCCAGCAAACATATGAAGAAAAGCTCATCACTGGTCATTAGAGAAATGCAAATCAAAACCACAGTGAGATACCATCTCACACCAGTTAGAATGGCAGTCATTAAAAAGTCAGTAAACAACAGATGCTGGAGAGGATGTGAAGAAATAGGAATGCTTTTACACTGTTGGTGGGAGTGTAAATTAGTTCAACCATTGTGGAAGACAGTGTGGCGATTCCTCAAGAATCTAGAACTAGAAATACCATTTGACCCAGCAATCCCATTACTGAGTATATACCCAAAGGATCATAAATCATTCTACTATAAAGACACATGCACGTGTATGTTTATTGCAGCACTATTCACAATAGCCAAGACTTGGAACCAACCCAAATGCCCATCAGTGATAGACTGGATAAAGAAAATGTGGCACATATACACCATGGAATACTACGCAGCCATAAAAAGGGATGAGTTTGGCCGGGCATGGTGGCTCACGCCTGTAATCCCAGCACTTTGGGAGGCTGAGGCGGGCAGATCACAAGGTCAGGAGATTGAGACCATCTTGGTTACCGTGGTGAAATCCCGTCTCTACTAAAAAAATACAAAAAAATTAGCTGGGCGTGGTGGCAGGCACCTGTAGTCCCAGCTACTCAGGAGGCTGAGGCAGGAGAATGGTGTGAACCCGGGAGGCAGAGCTTGCAGTGAGCCGAGATTGTGCCACTGCACTCCACCCTGGGCAACAGAGCGAGACTCCATGTCTAAATAAATAAATAAGTAAAAGGATGAGTTCATGTCCTTTGCAGGGACATGGATGAAGCTGGAAACCATCATTCTCAGCAAACTAACACAAGAACAGAAAACCAAACACTGCAGGTTCTGACTCCTAAGTGGGAACTGAACAATGAGAACACGTGGACACAGGGAGGGGAACATCACACACTGGGGCTTGTCGGGAGTTGGGGGTTAGGGGAGGGATAGCATTAGGAGAAATACCTAGATGATGGGTTGATGGATACCACAAACCACCATGGCACGTGTATACACCTATGTAACAAACCTGCACGTTCTGCACATGTACCCCAGAACTTAAAAGTATTTTTTTAAAAAAATTTCTAGAATCACTTTCTAGAAGCCAGAAGAGTAATCCTAGTTCCTCTCTCTCACAAAGAGTTGCTTTGTGGTCTTTTAAATATGTAGTATTATGTGTAGGCTTATTTGAGCTGAAAACTATCATAAAAGTAGTGCAGCAACTTGGTTAAGTACACAAGTCTAAAATCAAGACTTTCTGTGTTTAGTTCCTAAACTATGACTCACTTAATGTCCCTAGTCCCAGGGATACGCTGGACCTGGCTTGTACCAGCCCAGTGAGAGCCCACTATGTGTGTATCTTCCCAATTCCATTTTCATTGATACTACATTTGTTGTTTGCAATTGGCAATGGTGGGAACATTTACATCGTGCAAACTGGCTACAAACCAGTTTCCTCTTTTGTAAATTAGCAATCATATTTCCCACATTTGTGTGTGTATATATGTATTATTTAGTAAATGCTCAGTAAATAGTAGCAGTTATTACTACTACATGGTCAGAATGTACACAGGCCAGTTCTTTTTAAGGCAGAGGAAATGGTAACTAGAAGCAGCTGTACATTTCCACTAAGTATAAAGTAATGGTGAAAGACCTTTGAGTAGGTTCTCATATCACTCCCATCTCTTATTATTTTTTTTTTTTGAAACTTACACTGATTTAGCACTCTCTTTCAGAAGCAAAATAAAAAAGCTAAGATAAACATTATAAGTGAATCCTAACTGGTCAGGAAGGCTTTGTGTGGTAAAGCAGCTGTGTCAGCAGAGATATCTGAATTTCTAGGAGCCTGTTTTTAACCTCTAGCAGCCAGGAGATAGAGCCTGAGAAGCTTACAGGAGCTACTGAAGATCAGATGCTGAACCTGTTGAAGGCTATTTACTTATCACCTTCCATAATACCAATGCTTCATACCTGTATGGTGCTTCATAGATTAGCATGCATTTTCACATATATTCGGGTTTAATTCTCATAACTTCTCTAAGAAGTGGTAGATGAAGGAATAGCCTTAGAGAGGTGAAAACATTTGCCCAAAGACATGGTTAACTGAGTTTCAACACAAGTTGACTCTTAAAATTCAAGGCTCTTGGAACTGGAAATATAAATTTCAGGACTACCATGTTTGAAAGGGCTAATCTACCAACTAAATGTTAGTATTTGGAGCCGATTACTTCCTCTCAGTTGATGTAATTCCAATTAAAACACATCTTGACATTCATTTAGCATTTTGGGGCATCTGATCTACGTGAATGTATTATTCCAGTTATTCCCTGGTAACGCTGATACTGCAGCACTCATTTTACAGCAAAGAGGGGGAAGGTCTAGAGAGATGAAGAATTTGTCTAAGATGAGGAGCAGGCAACTCAGGGGCAGTCTTTTTTGTATTACACTGTATTATTCCTTATTGGACTTTCGGCACAAAATTATTTTTTCTTGATACAAATACTACTTAAGTTACTCCTGAGTTTGAGGAAGACTAAGGCTCATCATTTCTTTTACCTCTAGAAAATGAAGTCTCCTTCAAATCCATCTAAGAACCCTTAATGTACTGACAAATCATGACTATATCAAACATTATTAGAAATGAGGCCCATTAATAAGGGCCTAGTCATTTTACCAAGTTTCTTCCTCAATGGGTATTTATTAGATCAGGTTTTGACTTGTTTCTGGAAATCATATTTTGGATATAGTAAGAGAGCAGGGCTCTGCCAATCCAGATATGAAGCAGATAAGAGCTATTTCTGCAGGACTGATCTCAAGGTGTCCTGTAAGCCCGACAGCCAATACACAGTTCCTTAAGGAACAAAGGTCTTCCTTTTAGTGATCATCTTCTCACATGAGCACACATTATTTCCAAGAGGACTAATCCTAGGGAAGGGAGAAGTACTATGTAAAGAGCATAACAGCTGAATAGCTGTTGTTACTAGATTTGTATAGAAGTGACTGATTCCGGTTCTGCCACTATGTAACTGTATAGTCTTGAACCAAGTTTGTTCTCTCATTGATTCAAAAAAGGAGTTCCACTTGCCCTTTTCAAAGCCTCCAGATACCACAGTCGATGTTCTGTATATAACAGAAGAGGAAAAGCTGAGTCTAGGATGGAAATTCAGAGTGGGTCATTTTTTTTTTCTACTAATCTGTAACTTTATCATAGAATGTAATAAAACGTTCCTAGAAAAAGTATCACTGATTAAAAGCAATTGGTATTTTTCTCAGTTCACTGCTACTCCTGAACACTTGAGGATTCTGCGAGGGTTTAAGTTATGTGATTTCCTAGAATTAAAAAATAATAATTTCTTGAACACCAACCCACTTTATCCTGAGCTCGTTACATTGCACAGAGGGGTACACAGATGGTCTCTCTCCCTTCTAGTATTCTTAAAAAGAACATGAAAAATAAAATCCCTTATTTGTATAGTACTTTGTAATATAATTTACAAAGGTCTTCACATAGACATTTTCTCACATAATTGTCAGAGAAAGCAAATATTTTCCTCATTTAAAAGATGATAATACTTACCCTTATCCTAGGTTACACTATTAGAAATGGGGGAAATCAGGAATAGAACTTGGGTCTTTTGTACCCAGTGTTCTTTCTCTCATATACCAAGCCACTCTTAAATATAAGAAATTTTGTTTCAATGCATTTCCATTACCTTGTTCAGGAAAAAAAAAATCTAGTACAAAAATTCACAAAAGATAAAATTACTTGCTATCAAAGTCTTACCACTGGTAAACCTGATTTCAGGAGTCACAGTGTCAGGTCTCTGCATGCTCGGCCCAACGCAGGTGTGTTCTACATCCATACAATCACCGCCCCACAGCTTTCTGACCAAATCAAGTACATTATAAGAGAGGCAAGATAATACATTACCAGAGACCTGAATAAGCGACCTCACAAAGTGAAACAGACCTTTCAGAAAGCTTACCTGAGTGCAAGCTGTTCCATCCTCTGACTGGGAACTGGTAATGGAATATTAAGAAGCCAAAACTGGGATTCCTGCTATGAAACTAACAACACAAAATACCATAATTTTATAAAAGTTTGTAAAAGACTGCTGATTGGCTATATGGAAACTATCAGTGGCTAAAAGCTACATACTGAAAACTTAAATTCCTGCCATCCATTTGAACTTTTAGAAGTTTGGGAATTGTGAACATGGCAGGCAGAAAGACAATCTAAATAACATAAAGTCCAACAAAAGGAATGAGAGAACTGGCCAATTGTGAAAAGCATTCCAGTGTGATGGATTCCAAGTTTTATAGTTGGTATTCTGGTTAGCAGTGTAGGATTCTTCTCTAAGATGGACTCCATAACATGCTTCCTATTTATGAAAAAGGATTTACAAAATGTAATACAATACAAGCAAATTACTACCATTTGGGGGCTGTAAAACTTTTGAAAAAACTGGTTAAAAGAATGTTCCTAATTGTAATCTTCCCCTTCAAAAGAAATACTGAAATGGCTGTTCTCTGAATATTGCCTTTGGGGCAATTTCTAATTCTCTGACAGCATTAGGAGCCCCTAGATTTGTAAGCCAGATCTGTAAGTAAATAATTTCACAGCATCAATAATTTTAAATTAGTAAATGATAAAGTCCTAGTTGGGAGTGACTTTTCCTCAAACCTGTAAGGTCTCTAAGTTGCCTAGCACAGGGGGCCCCAACCCCTGGGCCGCAAACCAGAACCAGTAGTGGTCTGTGGCAGGCCGTATAACAGAAGGTGAGCAGCAGGCGGGCGGGCGAGTGAGCAATACCACCTGAGCTCCCCATCCTGTCAGATCAGCCAGTGACGGCATTAGATTCTCATAGGAGCGCAAACCCTAATGTGAACTGCACATGTGAGGGATCTAGGCTGTGTGAGCTCCTTCCTTATGAGAATCTAATAATGCCTGATGATGATCTGAGGTGGAACAGTTTGATCCCGAAACCATCTCCCCAACCTCCCTGGTCCGTGGAAAAATTGTCTGCCATGAAACTGATGCCTGGTGCCAAAACGGTTGGGGACTGCTGGCCTAGCAATCAGCAAGATGGTAACAGGAAAGCAAGATCTCCTTTCTTGTGGCTGTGTAGCTTGGATTAAAAACAAAACTCAATGGGAACCCCATCACTAAGTCATCAAGAAGAAGCAAAGCTGTTGGCTTTTTAACCTTGGCTTATCCTGAAGACTGAGACATGACACCAGCACCCTAGATGATAAGCAGCATCTGGAGCTGCACTTGGAGCTCCAGTCTCTTTAGCATACATTTAATTATACAGCTTTCTCATTTAGAAAACTATTACAATGTCAATGTTGAAATACTGGGGTTGTGGAAAAGACATTTAAAAATGCACTGCCCAGTGAGTGGCAGGTGACCACTGAAATTTATGGCAGCGCTTTAGGGAAAAACAAACAAACAAACAAACAAACAAAAAAACCTACTGGCTTTCTGACTTAAAAATAATGCACTACTCAATATAAAGGAAAGATAGTATGATATGCTTCACAGCAGCTTTTCACTCATCCATTCAAGTCTTTCCATATGGTTCAAGGGGTGGACATTACAGTCTATCCATACTAGTGCAGAACAGACTAAAACATTTTAACAACACTGAAAGACTAGGACCAATCATTCCTAAGATGACTTTCCTATAGTTCCTCCCACTAAATTTTAAGTCATCCATTCCTTTGAGATACAGTATTTCAGCATTATTGTAACAACATTTTATACAAAGAGATTTTCTAAACTTTATAGGGAACTGGATCTGTAAACAGGAAGAAAGCTTCTACCAATGCATATATGGTTTAAGTAATACCAAAAAATGATTATTTCAGAGATGTATTGCAAGTTAATTGTCTGTGAAGCTGGATATTCCTTAACATGAAGGTAATAAACTTTAACGTTCCATTCAAAAAGACAAAAACCAAACAACAAAAAATAAGAAATTAACCAGAAAGCTATAGCTTGTTTTCTTACTCAGAAAAAAAGTATAACTGATATGGTACAATTTCTGTAACTGGATATTTTTCAAAATTATAAGGCTTTTAGTTCTAAAAGTATAAAGAACTGTGATGCACTTCTAGTCAACCTAATCTTGCTAGAAGCTTTATCAACACTGACAGTCTCAATACTTTCTCTTTTGCTATTATATAGTCAACTTTAAAGGTAATTCCTTAAACTAAATTTGTGTGTTCCTAAAACTACAGACTAAAGTTGAATGGGCAAAGGTATACATCGCATTTTCTGGGGGAGAAGGGGAGAAGTCATTCCCAAAAAGTGCAACATTTAAACAATTTTATTCTTTCTTTCACAACTAAACACAACACCTTGAGGCCGAGGAACATCAGATTTGCCATCTGATTTCCAACCTTTTCTTATCCATTATGTTTTAACACTTGTTTTCCCTACTTTTAGTCATTTTTACAAACTGAAAGTAAAGATACAGTAACTACATGAGTAGTGAGTACATGAATTTTTCTATATAAAGACAGTGTGACTCTGCTAAAATTGAAGTTTTGACTCACAGACACTGCTACAATGAGATAACTTGAGATGTTGTCTTTGGTACATAATGGGCAATTATGGGATATTAATTTATGAAACTGAATATAGAAAAGTAAAGAATTGCCTACTTTTCTATATTCCATTTCATATACTGATACCCCATAATTGAGTAGAGCTGAAAGAAAATTCAGAAATCATTAAATCAAAACTTAATTCCTACATATAAAGAATGAGGCACAGACTTGGCTAAAATCATACTTCTCATAGGTGCTTCAGCAAGAATGAGAGTTTGGGGCCAATAATTCCAGGTCAATTATTCCTTACACTATACACTACTCATTATTTGGACATTTCTCTCCCAACAAATCTTTGTTACAATTATTAAAAGAAAAATCTTCACATTCTGTTTGCTAATCTCTCTTCCTAGTTCATGTTCTGTTGAATAAAAGACAGTTACATTTCAGAGGTACAAAAGGTTGGGATCAAATAAATAGACAATTTAAAGTAGATAAAATCAAGATCTGATCATAGTCCTTTCCTCTATTCCTGAAATTCACTGATTTCAATACTAATTCTTAGATATTTGTCACCTAC
Organism: Hylobates moloch; assembly: GCF_009828535.3. Taxonomy (NCBI): domain Eukaryota; kingdom Metazoa; phylum Chordata; class Mammalia; order Primates; family Hylobatidae; genus Hylobates; species Hylobates moloch. The sequence goes on from NW_026652276.1 coordinate 70,737,770, forward strand.
CTTTTGGACTTGTAGACAATGCTGTGGCAACAGATCTCAAGATGTAGATTTTAATGCCAAAGTATGGGTCCATTTGAGCACTTTGCCTTTATGGCTACTGAAATCATGAAATCAATTTCTCTCAAAGGTTTTACTCTCAGTGAGGTCACATACATAGTTCTTAATCAGTGAAAATTATAGGCAGCTTTCTATTTATCTTTTAAAGGAAATATGTCTTAGATGGAAAGAATATAAAGTAGTAAAGCAAAAGTTAACCTAGGGGAAATTTTTTCACCAACAGATTATCTAGACATCAATTCATAATGCCCTGGGAGATCTATAGTATATACCACATGGCATATTTAGGGCACACAGCTCTATAGGATTTGAGATGGCTGCTCACAGCAGGAGCTTAAAGAAAGATATGGAAAAATATATTTCATAAAAGATGGAAAAATTCAAGTTGTAAGGAGTAAAAATGAAAATCTGAAAAGTTAACGCATATTTATTTTTATTTATAGGTAACTACCACATGAATTATAAAGACAACAAAGGATGTCAGAATGAACATGGATAGGTGTATGCATACTACGGCTAAGGAGAAACAATGTTCCTACGTATTATGGGTAGTGAGAACATTATCTGTATAACAGGGAACTGTGATTATTTAAAAATATGCAGAACTTATTTCATCTGTGCTTTAGAAATAACTGTATACAGTGTTATAAGTTGAAAAGAACTCAAAATAACTAATACCAAATACACACCTGTGTGTTAGAATTCAAAAAAGCTGCTTTCTGTGAAGTCAATAAGCTATATTAAAAAATGACACAAATCCAAAACAAGATGCATGTTACATATAAAGGGACATTTTAAGTTTCCTTGCTGCATTAAACCCATGGTTTAATCCATGAAATTTCCTTTTAATTATCATTTAGATAGAAGCATGCAAATAGTCTCGGGATCTACTTAAGAACCTTTCCCAAATCCACTAGTTACACTCCCCTTTTCAGGAACTAAGCAGGTATTCGGGTAGCTGCTTCCTCCTCTGCATCAGCTCGGTTTGCATTAATTTCTGCAAGTGTTCGGCCAAACCGTGCCCATTCATCATTGCGGGGAACAGCAATCTGCTATTAAAAGAAAGACAATGTTTTATATACAATGAAATAAAAGATCATTTTACCCACTATTATTCAGTTTGTTTTCAAATAATTTTTCTGTTAAAAAGTAATAATTGACCTGAATGGCCTTTCCATAATTATGGGGACTATAACAATGATTTACAACATTTCAAAACAAAAGACGGTGTTTGTGAAGTGTGTTGTGACAGCCTCAGAAATGACTTGGCTATTATCACCACCAATGCAAGAGAGAATAACAATGATGCTTTGTAAATATAACTCCTATGCACCATCTCATGGATTTTGCTGGAGAGGAATTCCTTAAATTTTTTTTTTTACTGTATTCTTGCACAATTCCTAGTAAGAAACAGTGTTTGAAGCATGGTTCATAAGGGGGCTGGTTTCTTCTAAGTATTTTTGTTTGGAACATAAGGTAATCTTTCTTGATACCTTAACTCCTTCATCAAAAGCTGTGCTACTATTTACCGCTTTAGTGTTGCACTGGTGGCAAAAGAGCCTTGTGATGCTTTACTTCGGAGGCAGTCCAATAACATATATATATATATATAATTTTTTTTTTTTTGAGACAGTCCCACTCTGTTGCCCAGGCTGGAGTGCAGTGGCACAGTCTTGGCTCACTGTAACCTCTGCCTCCAGGTTCAAGTGATTCTCCTGCCTCAGCCTCCCGAGTAGCTGGGATTACAGGCATGTGCCACCACACCTGGCTAATTTTTGTATTTTTAGTAGAGATGGGGTTTTGCCATGTTGGCCAGGCTGGTCTCGAACTCCTGACCTCAGGTGATCTACCCGCCTCATCCTCCCAAAGTGCTGGGATTACAGGTGTGAGCCACTGCGCCTGGCCCCAATAACAAATATTTTTGATAACTGCCATTATAATATCATAGCAGTCTGACACTGTCATGTTAGGGCACAAACCACTCACTGTGGCAAATGACTGTGCCTGTTTATAAATCTACACTATCCAGTAGGGTAGCTACTGGCCACATGTGACTATTTACATTAAAATTAATTAAAATTAAAAATTCAGTTATGCAGTTGTAGTAGCAACACTTAAAGTGTTCAATAGCCATATGTGGCTAGAAGCTACCATATTAATGCAGGTACAGAACATTTCCATTTGTGCAGATAGTTTAACTGGCTGCTCTAAATGATTAAATCTACCTCTCACCGGATCCAATTGCTAGAGGCCATGGGATATCCAGAGAGGAGAGAAATCATGAGGCATAGCAAAGGAAAGTGGCTAAGGTCACTTTTTTAACCCCTAGCCAGGGTTAAAAAAGAGGAAATCCATCCTGGGCTTTGTGTTCAGCCAATCAGAGCAGCAAAGATGAGACAGCTGCAGCTTATCCTATTGGATTCCATTACTGTGGCTTTGCATCAAGGCTTCAGAGTCAAGATGCACATTTCATAAAGTCACAGATGGTTCTCAAAAGATACTACTTTTGGTTTCTACTACCTGGCCCAAATTAATGAATACAGAAAAATAAATCTTATTTCAATATCAATAAAACCCCAAAGTCCACCTATAACTCCAAACTTCTCCCTGAAGAATTTCTGATTTCCAGCAATGCATGCTTCAAGAAACATGGTACTTTCAATGTATTTATTGTATTACCCTCAAAATCTGTTGCATGGGACACAGACCATTGGGTTTAGAAAGAAAATGTTTCAAGAGTTGCTTCTGTGGTAGAAAGTAAGTTTTATCTTTACAACCATATAGTTTATACAACTCATAAACCTCAAAGCCTAGGGTTAGCCACAAAGATGCCTTTACTACAATGCAACTAAACAGATGTGTCAAAATTATAGGCAGGGAGTCCCATACCTCTCCCACATCGTATATAACAATCTGTCCTTCAGAATCACCCACAGCAATCTCTCTGCCAGAATGGGTCCATCTCACACGATTAAGAGCAGGATTACCCTCCACAAAAATGCTGGCAGTTGGTACCTAAAGTCATTTAAAATAAAGGACAGTGTTGAAAGTTTCATCAAGATTTCTATAAACATGTAAAACAGTAATTCTTCTCTCAATCTGGGTACATTTTTAAAAACAAAGATGAAAACAGGTAAGAATTTCCCCAACTTTCTTCTTCTTCAGTGATATATTATGAATGACATTATAGTCAATCCTTGAAAATGGTTTGGGAAAATAAGTCTTTGTATAAAAAATTCTCAGAAGACTAGACACATTATTTTGAAAGGTCTTCTCTTGAATAAAGAATCCTTTTTTGTTGTTTTAATGTCTTTAAGAAGTCAAGCTGTTTGAAAACACATGGCCAAAACCCATTTAAAAAGAAAACACTTCAAAAGCCCTCATAAGCAGATTATGGTTCAGTTGTAGAGGACAGGAATCACTTGTGCAGCGTGTATCTCTATCAGCTGAAACCTGTATTTGACTCTCTGTTCCTAGAAACAGTTCATACTGAAGGTGCAGTATGAGTCTGTCTAAAGCCTCTTGTTCCATGAGCTAGCCGGAGAGAGCCAGGATAATGGCACCAACACAATGGCACCAGCTCCCTGGAATCTGACTATGCCTCTTCTTTGCTAAGGAAGAAGAGTTTTATTTGCTACACATGAAGCAAACATTCAGTGTTTGGATTCAGACTAAAAGTATGATAAAATTTTTAAAAAATTTTGAAATTTGACAAAAAAATCCTTATAATTTGTATTAGTCATCCCCAAATAATTTAACCCCATACACAGAATACCAAAATTGTTATAAAGAAATATTAAATTTCAATCCACATTTAATTGTAACCTCAAATCTCTAAGACCAAAATCCAAATTAAGACAACAGAATTGGTACCATTCTAGGTAACTAGGAAGAGATGTGGGAGATCTGAGTTGACTCTCTCTCAACAATTGTTATTGAAAGAAATGCTAATTAATTCTATTACCAACAGCAATATAGAATAGAATTCTAAGAACATTTTTAAGCTTCTCTAAGCTGGTAAAAATACATGTGACTAAAAATAAATAAGAGTTGCAATTAAATTTAATTGCTAATAAGTGATTTTAGTACAGCAATTAGGAAATTTGATAGTTTCTATATTCATTTTATAGTAACACTCTGTTTTCAATCCTTCATGGAAAAAAACTCATCAAAAATCAAAATACATTTTTCCTTCCTTCAAACAAATCAGGCTAAGATTAATGTTTATGGATGATATACAATGCTATCAAGGCTAAGAGATAATTTAGAAATTCAGAATTAAGGTTAACATACTTCAACAGTCTGAAACTGTCTGCTTTCTAGCCTATGAATGAAAAACATCCCAGTTATCTTATGAATGAGACTTTGCCAGGACATTAGAGACATGATAGTGCTTTTCATAAGTAAAAGGAAATGCCCCAGTGCTCCTGGCAGCATTATTTCTCCCTTTAGTTCTTCGCAGCATGCTGTTTATTATTTAGGGTACAAAGCTTATTTGAGTTCTTTGTGATGAAGCTACAATCACAGAGCCCTTTTACATTCTTTGGAATAAAAGGAATTTCACAGATTATTCAATAAATACCCAATTTTCTATTTTTCAATGCAATTTTTGTTATTTTCCTGCTCACCTCTGTGTCATTATTGAGATTCCACAAATCCAATCTCCCCATGCCATCCACACAGGCAAACAGGGCTGGGTGGGTAGGTGACCACATAACATCATAAACATAGTCTGCATTATCTTCAAATGAATACAAAGGCTTGTTATTCTGAAAGAGAAAAGTTGATTCTTAGCATAGTCCATATATGACATACAAATCATTAAACTACTTATCACTGGAAAAAAAATGACATACATTCAACAGGTATGATAACATTTTATGATATTTAACTCAGCCTAGAAAAAGTTCCTATAATTTGTTTCACTACAGAATCACCTGGTATTGTAAACTAAGAATCAACTATTGATTGCATTTTCTTTTTAACTTGTAGATGCTATACTGTTTAAAAAAAATAGAACATGCTTCAAAAACATTTGTCAATGAGAAGATTCTGGGAAGATAACAGCAATAGCAGTGTACTTTTTAAATCTCCTCTAGATCTCCCCATATACTCAGATAAAGCAATGAGGGCAGGAAGAGCAAAGGTTCACAGACAGCATCTACAGCAGAATCAGGAGACAAACTTCCAAATAAAATCAGGTGTAAACAAACCTCTGACAACTACAAGACTTGCATGGTATCAGTATCTGTGTGGGAAGAAGATGAAGGAAGGCACGAGAACTTCTGACAGGTGGAGAACAGAACCTCACAGTCATAGCAGATGCTCACTGGACAGTGTGGAGGGCTAATCTGAGAACAGCAGCAAAAACTAGGAGGCAGTTTGGGACAATTCCACTTATAAACACATTTGACCCTTGAACAATACAGGTTTGAACTGCACAGATCCACTTATACTCATATTTTCTTCTGCCTCTGCCACCCCTGGGACAGCACAACCAACCCTTCCTTTCTTTTCCTCCTCAGCCTATTCAACTGTGAAGATGATAAGGATGAAGACCTTTATGATGATCCACATCCACTTAATGCATAGTAAATATATTTTCTCTTCTTTATGATTTTCTTAACATCTTCATTTCTTTAGCTTGCCCTTAAGATGACAGTATATAATACATATAACATAAAAAAATGTGTTAATCAACAGTTTCTGTTGTCAGAAAGGTTTCTGGTCAGCAGTAGGCTATTAGTAGTTAAGTTTTTTGGAAGTCAGAAGTTATATGTGGATTTTGAACTGCTGGGATGGGCGCTGGCACCCCTAACCCCTGCATTATTCAAGGGTCAACTGTAAATGCAAGCGGACTACAGTGCAGTATAAGTAAGTTCTCATGGTACAGTCTGGGTGCTATAAACTCTCAAAATTAGCAAATCAAAAGTTCCTTTCCAAGACAAAGTCTCACAGAAGAGAAACTGCTGGGAGTAGAATCCAAGTTATAGAATGCCAGACAAAAGAGACAAAGCAGTAAGTTCAGATAGAAGTGGTGGAGAGAAGCAGAAAAGGCACATCTCAGAAAGCACAAGGTACATGTATTCTCACTTTGCAAAAGCCAGAGAAGAGAGAGCTTTAACCTAGAAAATGAACTAGGAAAGCTATCCTTGCCCATTTCCTCCTCCTAAAAGTACACAAAAATTCATTTCACTAGTAGACAATAGCAAAGAAAAGGATCTCAGTCAGATTCCATAAAAGTTATTGTGGTGTCAAGAAAATTAGACAGGAAAGGAATAGTCTTTTCAAGAAATGGTGCTGGGAAAACTAGATATACATATGCAAAAGAATAAAGCTGGCCCAGGTGCCATGGCTCATGCCTGTAATACCAGCACTTTGAGAAGCTGAGGTGGGTGGATCACATGAGCTCAGGAGCTTGAGACCAGCTTGGCAACGTGACAAAACCCTGTCTCCACAAAAAATACAAAAATTAGCTGAGCATGGTGGCATGCACCTATAGTCTCAGCTACCTGGGGGGCTGAGATGGGTGGATGGTTTGAGCCCAGGATGTCGAGGCTGCAGTGAGCTGAGATCACGCCACTGCACTCCAGCCTAGGCAATGGGAGTGAGATCTTATCTCAAAAAGATAAAAAAATAAAAAAAGTAAAGCTGGATCCCTCCTTCCTGACATCATATAGAAAAATTAACTCAAATGTATCACAGATCTAAATGGAAAGTAAAACTGTGAAACTTTTTTTTTTTTTCTGAGACCACATCTCGCTCTGTCGCCCAGGCTGGAGTGCAGTGGTGTGATCTCAGCTCACTGGGTTCAAGTGATTCTCCTGCCTCAGCCTCCCAAGTAGCTGGGATTACAGGCATGCACCACCATGCTCAGCTAATTTTTGTATTTTTAGTAGAGAAGGGGTTTCACCACGTTGGCCAGGCTGGTCTTAAACTCCTGACCTCAGGTGATCCACCCACCTCGGCCTCCGAAAAGTGCTAGGATTACAGGCGTGAGCCACCGTGCCTGGCCAAAACTATGAAACTCTTAAAGGAAGCATACAAGTAAATCTTTGTGACCTTGAACTCAGCAATGATTTCTCAGTTGAGAAGCCAAAAGCACAATGACAAAAGAAAAAGTAGGTAAACTGAGCTACATCAAAATTAAATACTTTTGGGCTTCAAATGATATCAAGAAAGTGAAAAGAGAACCTACACAATGGGAGAAAATATTTGCAAACCATGTATCTGATACATCACTGTGTCTACAGTGCTTACAATAGCCTGTAAGTATTAATACATGAAAAGATGCTCAACATCATTAGTCGTGAGAGGAATGCAAATCAAAACCACAATGAGGTATCACTTCATACCACTAGGATAGCTAGAATAAAAAAGTAACAAATGTTGGTGAAGATACAGGAAATCAGAACCTTCATACCTTGCTGGGGAATGTAAAATGGTGCTGCCACTTGAAAAACAGTTTGGTAGCTCCTCAACAGGCTAATTAGTCACCATGTGACCCAACAATCCCACTCCTAGGTATATACCCGAGAGAAATAAAAACTTGCACATTCACAGTAGCATTATTTATAATAGCCAAAAAGCAGAAGCAACTGAAGTGTTCATCTGATGAATGGATAAACAAAAAGTGGTATATCTATACAATGGGGTATCATTCAGCTGGAAAAGGAACAATACATTGATACAAGAAGTATCAATATGAAGGGATGACCCTTGAAAACATTATGCAAAGTGAGAGAAGCCAGTACACAATTATATGATTCCATGAAATGTCCATGAACTGTCCATAACAGGCAGACCCAAAGAGATAGAAAGTAGATTGATTAGTGGTTGATTAGTGGTTTTCAGGAGCTGTGGGGGTAGGGGAGAATGTGGAGTGACTGCTAATGGGTATAACGTCTCTTTCTAAAATTGGAAAATGTTCTAAAATTAGATACTGGCAATAATGCATGCCTCTGTGAATATACTAAGAACCACTGAATTGTATACTTTAAAAGAGTGAATTTCATGGTATAAGGATTTTGCTCAATAAAACTGTTATTTAAAAAGAAACTTATTTTAAAAGAAGAGATAAGGTGATTTAAAAAAAAAAGTGATGAAGATCAGCAAAGGTACATCTACAATGGCAGGTCCTGAAGAAGAAAACCAAAGCAGTAATACAGAACAAATACCAAAAACAACTCAAAAGAACTCTCCTAAAATAAAAGACAGCTTGAAACTACATATTGAAAGGGTATCCTGTGTTTCTAGGAACACTGACCCTCTAAAGAAAAGGGAAAAAATCATTTGATCACCCACATTTTAAAAAAAGACCAAATCGCAAGTAGGAAAAAGAAAATCAGATTGTCATCAGATTTTGTGACAGCAATGCTTTTTTCCAGAAGTCCACAGAGTAACTAAGGTATACAAAGAAAGAAAGTGTAAGTCATGGATTTTATAAACAATCAAACTAATCTCCATAATCAGGTACTTTCGTGGAATATGGGAATAATGCACCTGTGGGCACCTTCTGCATCATGTACTACAGAATGAGCTTCAGATGACCAAAAAGACTGAAGAGACGTTAACGTAAGGTCTGGTGGATAACCAAGTCATTTATGAGGGTAAACGTCTCATTACGGAAACATAAACAATCTGAAACCACACACATTAATATGAATGACACCACAGGAATGCAAAATCAAGACTGAGAAACCCCACAGGATCAACCTGACAGAGACCAACCTGGTTTCTTCCTCGAGAATAAAACAGCAAGAAAAAAAAAGAGGGATGCAAGCCCTACTTTAAAGAGGAACTTAAAAGATACGTCAATTGTGGCTGGGCTTGGTGGCTCAAAATCGCAGGACTTTGGGAGGCCGAGGAGGGCCGAGGCAGGCGGATCACTTGAGGCCAGGAGTTTGAGACCAGCCTGGCCAACATGGTGAAACCCTGTCTCTACAAAAAATATAAAAATTAGCCAGGCATGGTGGCAGGCGCCTGTGATCCCAGCTACTCGGGAGGCTGAGGCATAAGAATCACTTGAACCCAGGAGACAGAGGTTGCAGTGAGCCAAGATTGCGCCACTGCACTCCAGCCTGGGCAAGAGTGAGATTCTGTCTCAAAAATAAAAAAAAAAAAAGAGAGAGAGAGATATGTCAATCGCAAATGGATGGCCCTTCTTTGGATCCTGCTTCAAATAAATAGTAAAAAGAAAAAAAAAATTGAACACTGATAGGCCATTTGATGAAAATAAGGAGCCAATGTTCGTTTTGGGGGGTTTAATAATGATATGGTAATATTTTTTAAAGAGGTTTTTATTTTTTAGAAATACATAATGAATATAGTTGAAATGGTATGTATAGGCTTGATTTTAAATATTGCAGAGGTTAAGTATAGACAAGATTGGTCATGTGTTAACTGTGGAAGGTGGGAACAATAATGGCTTCATTATATTATTCCCTCTGCTTTTGTATCTGAGATTTTCCATAATAAAATGTTTTAAAATTGTGAATTAAATTTTTTCAGATATGACAGTAAATGTCAACAGCATGATCATTTTAATAGCCAAAATGTTTGTTTTTAATTTAAAAACCAAAATTTTAATAAAACTTAAACCTAAGCTAAACACAAAAATTAAAAGCCTTTTTCTTTTACAATCACTATCTGTCACTCTCCCTGATAACACTACCAAATGAAGTCTCACTCTGAGAAGGTGGTTTTCTTTTTTTTTTTTCCACTCTTGTTGCCCAGGCTGGAGTGCAACGGTGTGATCTTGGCTCAGTGCAACCTCCGCCTCCCGAGGAGTTGGGATTACAGGCATGCACCACCACACATGGCAATTTTGTATTTTTAGTAGAGATGGGGTTTCACCATGTTGGCCAGGCTGGCCTTGAACTCCTGACCTCTGGTGATCCACCTGCCTTGGCCTCCCAAAGTGCTGGGATTACAGGCATGAGCCACCATGCCTGGCTGAGAAGGTGGTTTTCAACCTAGGATGTGCACAATCATCTGCAGAGCTTTTGAAAAATACAGATGCAGGGCTCAACTCCAGATGCACTTCATTGGTATCTCTGCTGTTGCTCCACTAGTGATTCTGATGCACACCAATGATTAAGAACCACTGTGCTAAGGCCTCTGACTCCTGAGGTGATAGTGTACTTCTTCAAAAACAGCTTATTTTTAGGCAATGTTATGTCTTCCATCAAAGACCAAGTAATTCCACTCTAGGTATATACCCAACAGAAATGAGTGCTTATGGCCATCAAAAGACATCTACAATTATGCTCACAACAACACTATTTGTAATGGCCCCCAACTGGAATTAATGCAAATACCATCAGCAGTAGAATGGATAAATTGTGGTATATTTACATAATGGAATAGTATACAGCAGAGAGAATGAATAATCTACAACTAACCTAACAAATATGAATGAATCTCACAAACATAATGTTGAGCAAAAGAAGCCAGACACAAATGAGTATCTTTTTTTCTTTTTTTTTTTTTTTTGAGCTGAAGTTTCGTTCCTGTCTCCCAGGCTGGGGCGCAATGGCGCGATCTCAGCTCACTGCAACCTCCACCTCCCGGGTTCTAGCGATTCTCCTGCCTCAGCCTCCCGGGTAGCTGGGATTACAGGTGCGTGCCACCATGCCCAGCTAATTTTTGTATTTTTAGTAGAGATGGGGTTTCACCACGTTGGCCAGGCTGGTCTCGAACTCCTGACCTCAGATGATCTGCCTGCCTCGGCCTCCCAAAGTGCTGGAATTACAGCGGTTAGCTACTGCGCCTGGCTGAGTATTTTCTACTCTATGATTCCATTTTTATACGATACAAAAAAAAAGCTACATGCAAATTAGATTAAAACTTACTTGTATTTATAATATAAAAGAAGACTGCTAAATGTATCAGGAAATGGTTACTAGGCTGAGTACCTGGGTGATGGAATAATCTGTACAACAAACCCCCGTGACATGATTTTACCTATATAACAAACCTGCAAACGTACCCCTGAACCTGAAAGTTAAAAAAAAAATTCATCTACTCAGTGGACGAATATGCAGCCAGAGACAAAAACGGGATGCATTGTAACTGGGTAAAAGATTACAATAAAAAGAAAAACAAGGCTGGGCGTGGTGGCTCACACTATAACCCAACCACTTTGGGAGCCCGAGGCAGGCAGATCACTTGAGGCCAGGAGTTTGAGACCAGCCTGGCCAAGCATGGTGAAACCCTGTCTCTACTAAAAATGCAAAAATTAATCAGGCATGGTGGCACATGCCTATAATCTGAGCTGTTTGGGAGGCTGAGGCATGATAATCGCTTGAACCTGGGAGGTGGAGGTTGCAATGAGCCGAGATCACCCCACTGCACTCCAGCCTGGGCAACAGAGTATGGTCAGGAGTCAAGCCATATTTTTCCTAAGCTCTTTAAGGTTGTATGCTGAATTGAATAGTGTCTTCCAAAATTCGTGTCTACCTGATATCTGTAAATGTGACCTTATTTGGAAATAGGGCCTTTGCAGATGTAATCAAGTTAAGATGAGGTCATATTGAATTAGGGTGGGTCCTAAATCTAGCATGATTGGTATCCTTAAAAAAAGAGAAAAATTCGGACACAAACAGGTAGAATGCCATCTAATGACAGTGGCAGAGGCTGGAATGATGGTAGCTGCAAGCCAATGAACAGCAAGGATTGCTGGCAACCATCAGAAGCCGGGAGAGAGACAAGAAATGGATTCTCCATTCAGAACCTCCAAAAGTAACTAGCCTGTCAACACCTTGATTTTGGACTTCTAGCCTCCAGAAATGTGAAAGAATAAATTTCTAGTCGTTTTAAGCCACGCAGTTTGTGGTAATTTGTTACGGCAGCTTTGGGAAAAGAATATAGATTATTTTTCAAAGCTGGGGTAAGTGGGGAGTTCTAGATTAATAACAAAGAGAGTCCCTACATTAAACACGTGAAGTGAGATGCTTCCTAGAGAATTGGGAAATAAATATGTCATCAGTTTGGATCAGAAGAGAAATAAATGGATTCTCTTCCAAAGAAATGGATTCCAAGGTCAAAAATACCTTTCTATATAACTTGACTGAATATATTAACTTTTTGAGACCAAATGTGTCTATTAAAATAGAAATACAAAGAAACAGTCTTACAAGGAAAATGAAGACAGTACCCATTCAAGCATCGTCCAGGAGAAAGGGAGTCTCAACCAATGGATTTTGAGAATTACTACCCCATGGCAAGGCTAGAATGAATCAGGCTATCTTAGCTTGGTGCCATTAAACATTCAAATTATAAAACTTCTTTTGTTCCAACTCCCTACTCACCAAGCAATCTTCTGATTATAATTTGGCTTCCCATGTGGATTGTCTACAGGGAAACAATGAGCTGGTCAGGCTCGCAGGAGTATCTGGGCCTTCTGGCAATTATGTTTTTCATTGTAAATTAATAAATTGACATTCTCCAATGTACCAGTGTCTTAGGAGCCTGTTAGCTCCAGTTAGCACTCCCTGTCTAATCAACTCTAGTATACTGATTAAATTGAGTTTCTGAATATGCAAAGGAGAGGCTGGACATTGGCCAGTAGCAAGTTACTGAGGCAAATGCTGCTGCGCAGGCCTGGGTCCAGATGAATAGGCAGCCTTCCCTAAGAACACCCAACTTCAAAGCATTTTTTTCATCTTAACTTGTCTAAATATGCATAGTTGTTATTCTAAGGACTAGAAAGAACTTTTAACCCTGTTTTAATGCTGGTGCCCTTTGAGAGTTAACTAAGTAAGCTATTAATATAAGGAGGGGTTCTAAGACTTATCAGAAAGTGTGAATAATTTCAAGATGTGTATGGACTACAAAAGTGTGAAAACTCCCCCTTCCAAGAAATTACCACATTAACAATCTTAACTTCGTCACTTTATGGTAAATATGGTTCTGATAAGCATTTGTGCACACATCTCAAAATCCATCTTGTCCCCAAGTAAATAATTCTTATGTTTTAACAGTAATCTGTAACAAGTATGGTTAAATGTGGTAGAACATTAAGCGAATCTACCAGGTCTACCCATAATCAAACTCTTCTAGAATTCTTGTTACCCTGTGGAAGCTTTCACTCCTTATTCTCCCAGCCATTTTTCAGACCTGCCAAAGTGCTTCTGTTGTGAATTTAAAATTTGGTATTTTGAGACGGTAACAGAGTCTTTTAAATATATTAGAAGCACTGTCTTTATTGGTTTAAACTTCCATACATGGAAAATCATCTATTTCTGTTTGTCTTCTATACAGGTTGAATATCCCTTATCAGAAATGCTTGGAACCAGAAGTGTTTCAGATTTCAAATATTTTTGGATTTTTGAGTACCTGCATTATACTTATGGTTGAGCATTCCTAATCTGAAATGTGAAATGCTTCAATGAACATTTCCTTTGAACGTCACATTAGTGGTCAAAAAGTTTTGAATTCTGGAGCATTTCAGACTTTGAATTTTCAGATTAGGGTGCTCAGCCTGTATTAAAAATAGTTGAGTTCAATAAAATAATGAAAACAAGTCAATGAACCAGAACTCTGTGACTGAATTATAAATCTCTGGCTAGGCAAAGATTAGTGGCTAGCTGTAGAAGTAGATTACTTTAAACTAAATTTGAGGCTGTGCCAAACTGAGATTCCCAGGGATTTTTAAGAGGACTCATAGAAAGAGAGAAAAGGAAGAAATCTTGTTTTGCTATCAGGGCAGAGCCAGATCTTAAGGACACAAAGGTACAGCAATATCTCACGATTCAGTCTTCCAATTTATGAGGACTCAATTCCTAGAGTCAAAGAGCACTTAAAAAGTAGAGGCAGAGAAGCAAAATATTTAAAATCTGTTAAATTCATGAGTGTGAAGACTCTGGTTTAAAAGTTTAAAATGAAATTGGAACAATGTGCTTAAAGAGAGATTATTTAAAAACACTGCCTATTACTCTTTACCATTCATTATTAATTAACATTGCCCATCAGTCATTATTACAGCATAGAGGCTCTATCAGTTTTTCAGCAGGGCAGAAATAAATACCATCAACACAATTAACCAGGAAGTGTAAATTGACATTGGAGCCACGGTATGGCCAAATATAAAAGTATTCACTCAACAGAGTGTTCCTTCTCTACCCTTCACAGAGTGGAACTACTTGTGTGAAGAAAAGTTAGAATAAAGGGTAATTCTTCTGATAAAGTTTCAGAGAGTCCTTGGGCATTTATAAAAACACTGTGTTCTATGGTGGCCCATCCTTTGTACACTAACACTGGAGGGATGTTGGGGGCAGGGTGAGAGGCATGTATCCCAATTGAATGAATAAATGAGTCTTCTATATAAGGCTCAAGGAAGGAAGCAATGCCTAGCCTAATTAGCAAAGAAAGAGATATGCCCACTTGCCATTCTTATTCAGAAGGCACTTCTATGTTGAAACACATTAAAATACAAGAATAAAAATATCAACCGCCCCTCAACTAGCTGTGCAGTACCACAAAAGCAAGTATCAATCAGTCTGCTATCACAAGATAAGTTCTGTCCTTGATTAGTCAAGATGAACTCTTTATTTTCAAATCCTATTATTAATGTATATAAGGATGGAAGTCTCAAATTTAAAGCCAAAGGATGCTGGCAAACTGACACTCTGAGAGAGTAAAAAACAAACTAGAAATAGATAAAAGATTATTTCACACACAGACTGGGAACAGAATAGGGAACCCAGAAATAAGACCGCACACCTACAATCATCATCTTTGACAAACCTGACAAAAAAACAAGCAATGGAGAATGGATTCCCTGTTTAACAATGGTGCTGGGAGAACTGGCTAGCCATATGTAGAAAACTGAAACTAGACCCCTTCCTTACATTTTATACAAAAATTAACTCAAGATGGATTAAAGACTTAAATGTAAAACCCCAAACTACAAAAAAACCTAGAAGAAATCCTAGACAATACCATTCAGTACATAGCCACGGGCAAAAATTTCATGATGAAAAGGCCCAAAGCAATTGCAACAAAAGCAAAATTTGACAAATGGGATCTAATTAAAGAGCTTCTACACAGCAAAAAACAAAAACAAAAAAACCCCTAAAAAACAAAAAAAACTATTGAGTAAACAGACAACTTACAGAAAGGGAGAAAAATTCTACAACCTATGAATCTGACAAAGGTCTAATATCCAGCATCTATAAGGAAGTTAAATTTACAAGAAAACAACCCCATTAGAAAGAGGGCAAAGGACACGAACATCCTGATCATTAGAGAAATGCATCGCTGATCATTAGAGAAATGCAAATCAAAACCACAATGAGATACCATCTCGTGCCAGTCAGAATGACTATGATTAAAAAGCAAAAAAAAAAAAAAAAAAAAAAAAAAAAAGATGCTGGCAAGGTTGTGGAGAAAAAGGAACGTTTTTACACTGTTGGTGGGAATATCAACCATTATGGAAGACAATGTGGTGATTCCTTAAAGACCTAGAGACAGACATACCTTTTGACCCGGCAATCCCATTACTGGGTATATACCCAAAGGAGTATCAATCACTTTATTATAAAGACACTAGCAAAGACATGGAATCAGCCTAAATGCCAATTAATGGTAGATGGGATAAAGAAAATGTGGTACATATACACCACAGAATACTACGCAGCCATAAGAAGGAATGAGATCACGTCCTATGTGGGGACACTGATTAAGCTGGAGGCCATTATCCTTAGCAAACCAATGCAGGAAGAGAAAACCAAATACCACATGTTCTCACTTATAAATGGGAGCTAAACAATGAACATACACGTAGACACATAGAGGAGAACAACTCACACTGGGGCCTACCGAAGGGTGAGAGTGGGAGGAGGGAGAGGCTCAGGAAAAATAACTAATGGATACTAGGCTTAATACCTGGGTGATACAATAATCTGTATAACAAACCCACCCATCCTTTACTTGTACCTTTGAATGTAAAATAAAAGTTTTTAAAAAAAGATTACTTTCAATTACTGAAAAGGAAGTTGGCCAACAATCTAACAAAAATGTGCCTCCTGTGGCTATACATGGGATTACTAAGATGAAAGCACATCTAAAAATCTAGCAACTTACATGGCTGTATGAAGCCTTTGGAGAAATAGTTGGCTTCATCTCACCAATTCTGCATCTTGCTTTGGTTTTATAGGTTTATCTGAAATACTTGGAACCAGAAGCATTTGAGATTTTGGACTTTTTCAGATTTTAGAATACAGTAAGTCCTCACTTAACATCATTTATAGGTTCTTGGAAATTGTGATGTTAAGCAAAACAACATAAAACAAAACCAGTTTTACCACAGGCTAATTGATATAAACAAGAGTTAAGTCCCTATGGCATTTATCTGGTCATAAAAACATCATCAAATTTCTAAATAATGACCTTAAACACTTCAAATATTAAGCACTGAAATAAAATGTGAGCTATACATACAATTCAGAAAGATTATCATTACTTTTTCAGGTGGAGTTTTGCTCTTGTCACCCAGGCTGGAGTGCAATGGTGCAGTCTTGGCTCACTGCAACCTCCTCCTGCTGGGTTCAAGTGATTCTCCTGCCTCAGCCTCCCGAGTAGCTAGGAATACAGGTGCCCGCTACCATGCCCAGCTCATTTTTGTATTTTCAGTGAGATGGGGTTTCACCATGTTGGCTGGGCTGGTCTCAAACTCCTGACCTCAGATGATCCACTCGCCTCGGCCTCCCAAAGTGCTGGGATTACAGGTGTAAGCCCCCCTGCGTGGTCACATTTGAGAAAGAATCATAAAAACAAGATAATTATTAACCCAATTTTTGGTGAAGAGGTGGTGGGTTAAATCAAGGAATAAATGTTTTACAAAGTGAAAATTGTAAGGAGCACACCCTATCACCAGGCAGTTCTAAAACAATGACAAAAACGGAAGGCTCGCTGAGCAGTTTCATACTGCATCCTTCAACTGTCGTGCCTTTGTATGATTACTATGTATCTTACAAATTTTTAATTTACGACAACTTGTATTCATTCATTCATTCATTTTCCAACTTGCTTTTCCCAGTTCAAGGTCACAGCTGGTCAGAGCACAAGACAGGAACCCACCATGGACAGGATGCTATTCTATCGCAGGGCACACTCAGACACACCCACACTCATTCAGACTGGGACAATTTAGACATGCCAGTTGAGCAATCCTCCCACCTCAGCCTCCCAAGTAGCTAGGACCACAGGTGCACACCACTATGCATGGCTAATTTTTAAATTTTTTGTAAACATGGGGTCTCCTTCTGTTACCCAGACTGGTCTTGAACTCCTGGGCTCAAGCAATCCTTCTGCCTCGGCCTCCCAAAGTGCTGGGATTACAGGAGTGAGCCACTGAGCCCGGCCAATGTTTTTTCTTGTCAATTTTATGACAAAACACACTATTTGATGACCTGCTGTATTTGTGTTATACTTATGGTTATACATCTCTAATCCAAAAATCCAAAATCCAAAATGCTCCAATGAATGTTTCCTTTGAGTGTCATATCTGTGCTCAAAGAGTTTTGAATTCTGGAGCATTACAGATTAGGGATGCTCAGCCTGTGCTAGCTAGATTATGCGTTTCTTTGCTTGTGAGCTTTGAGAATCTTCTTCTACCTTTTCCCACTGTATAAATTTCATTAGAAGAATAAAAATTCAAGAACAATCCAAGAAAGGAAAGAGATGACTTATTAAATGTATTCAGGCTCTGTCTGATCCCCATTAAGAGGTAAAAGAGAAACTAAACATTGGTAAGTGCCTATTATTTGCTGGACACTGTGTTAAGCATCTGTTTCCTTTATCAGAGTTAAGGTAAACACTATTTTTATATCTGCTAATGACAAACCTGAAAATGCTCAATTTTAAAAGGCAAGCTTTTAGAGGCAAAGTTTTCTAACCTGTTTCATTATCAGACAGAAAGGAGGCATCAAGAAAGGACAAGAATGAATAATGAGTTCATCCCAGACTTCTAAGGCCAACACTTGATAAATAATTAGGAGTTCACTAAAATAGTGAAGAACATCTCTTACATTAGGTTTTCTCACAGAAACTGGAGAACCAAAGATCTCTAAACTTTGTCTCATGATGAATTATTTAAAAAGTCAATATTTAGGATAAGGCAGATAGAAACAGAAAAAAAACCCTTAGAATTTAAATTAAATAGAATCGGATGCTGGGTATGCATTTTCCCAGCAATAATGTAATAACGCAGAAAAACTAGACGGCAAAGTTAAGGCACTTCAATTATAAAATGAGATTAAATGAAATTACAAGTCTATCACAGGAGGTAATGTTGCCTACTTGGATTTGTCTTGAGACTTTCAACAGGTCAAGACAATGTCACATTTATCTGGAATTGCTGGAGGATCAGGAATCATTTTATCACATGAATGGGTTTTTAAAATACTAAAGTTTATTAAAACCAAAATAAATGATTTAAACTGCTTACCATAGAATAACAAAAAATATATGCATCCATGCTTTTACACAATGCTTTCCTAAGGATTCCCGTTTACTACATACAGCCATATTATACAGGACTTATTGTAAATCAGTTTCTTTCTCTTTTCCCTATTTCCCATCAACTCTGTGAGCCACTGTAGTTATGAATAACCTGTTAAAAATTCTCCAAAGAGCAAATGCATAGCTTTTGTGCTGAGCTGAATGACAACTATATGAGGTGCTATGCGAGATACTCAGGGCTTTTTCCCCAATGCAGTTCAGGGTAAACAGTTATATGCTCAAAAAGACTGAAGTGGTGGGAAGACTGGTCTTTGATTCTGTGTAAGGTTACCATACTTGTTAGCATACTTTTATAAAAACTACAACATCTAGTAGTTCACTCATGCTCTGTGTAACTTCTTAGCAGGCTTCATCTATTAGCAAACAATTATGATTTAAAAGGTTTTCATCATTCCTATGTAGTATTAGATCACCACCTTGTGTCAGAAACCTGAGCAAATAGCAGACATCTATATTTTAGATACCTTAGTTGTCCAAAGCTTTACTGTCCAGTCAAACGATGAAGTGACAAAAAGATGTGAGAAGTCTACTGCTCCAACAGCTGCATGACAATGGATGCCAGTGATTGGTCCTTGATGACCCTCAAACATCTCACTGATTCCAGCTTTGCTAATTTCATAAAAGTGAAAATGTTAGAGAAGTCTCCTGTAAGTAGACCAATTACACACACATTTTATTATAGGTTTATGTATCAGGCCTTGACTTAATTTTGACAGACTTAACACTGTGCTCATAACTTATCAGAATTAACTTTGTTGAGTGTTATTCCATCCACATTTGGTAACTCTACTAAAGCAATAAGTACCTTTGGAACTGTAAACATCATGCTGTTGACAACAGACCTCAAAAGTCCAATATCTGAAATGGTGTAACAGAAACAAAGATCCCTACATTTAAGAGAGACAATCTGGGCTACTTTTAAAACAAAAGCTTTGAAGTGAAGGTGACCTATATTTGAGATGAAATCTGGACACTCAATTTTTTTTTTAAGGACGCAATAAGGTACAGCTAGACAATTTCAAAACAGACAGAATGGAAGGAGAAAATTACTCAGTTTAAAATAATGTATGTGACATTACTGTACAATTATCAGGAGACTGAACTAATGCTGAAAGTCCAAATAAATCAAAAGGGGAAACAGCTGAAAATCTCTTATAAGTCTATAGGTCAATATTGGCATGTGCATATTGTATTTGTAACTACTGAATGTTCCTGCCTATCTCTAACTTACATGAGTATATGCACACACAAAACCACAACCCACAAAATCTAGAACACACCATGAATCCAAAATTATCTTTTATACAAAAAGGTATTAAGTTTTAATTTTATGTGCCTGAACACAAAAAATCTGCCACAAATAACAAGTAGATCTACGACAGATTTCTACTTAAATAAGACAATTTGTTTCAATGGGATTAAAGGAAGAATTTTAAATTATTGCAAATTCCAGTTTAGGTTTACCTGCCATGGCGGCATGCTGTGTACACAGAACCTTCTTCACTCCCAACAACAAAGTTGTTGACATCTCCAACAGGGAAGGACATAGATGTCACAGCTACTGCTTTTGACTGTTTATGAACCAACTCCATGCTATCCTACATAGAAAAACCTGAGAAAATTAGTTTGTAAACTTGCAATTTTAAATTTCTGTAGAAAAACCTCTAGTCTGATTGTAAACAATTCTTTTACTGTATTATTTACATAAATCTAGATTAAATGAAGCAGGTTTCAAAGTAAAATATATATATACAACAAACTATATTAGATATGTTTCAGCTTATAAACTGTTGTAACATTACAGTTTTATAAAAGTTTATGAGAAACATAAGTTGAGGTACACATACACTTAAAACATAACATTTGCCTCAAAATTTCAGTTTCCCAAGTTTAACCCACCTGTGGATGGGAAAGCATGTCCAGACTCCATGAACAAATTTTTCCATCAGTAGAGATGCTAATCAGATTGTGAGCATTTTGTGTTCCAACAACATTTACACAATATACAGGGTGCTAGAGATATTAAAAAAAGTTTTCAGGGATTATTTTACCAAAAAGCAAAACAAAATTTTTGGTCTAATTATAAGCATTCTGTTTATTATCAAGTCTCATAACTTGTGGGTATTCTTAATGTGAAGTTTGCTATTAACAAAATGTTGTCGCAGAAGAGAGATGAGTTTCTAATAAATCTCCAAAAAAAAAAAAAAAAAAAACAGCCTTCATTCCTGGTTGTTAAATGGTGAGGAATTCATACACCAAAGGAAGCACATTCTGAGATGACTCTGATGGCCACTACTAAGTATTATAGCTAAGGGTGAAGGAGCACAGAAGCCTAATGGAAATAACCTTATTTACTTACTGTGTGTGCAGCTGCTGACAGTGGAGTTCTTTGCACTGGAGTTCTTTTATTGCTACGGTTATCCCAAAGCACAATTTGGCCTGAATATGTACCACCAACAACAAGATTTGGATGAAATTTTGCAAACGTGGCAGACATCACAGCTGACTGCAAATAAGTAAGATTTTTATACTTGAGATTCAAATGGAAAAAGCCTGACAAGTTCTAAAAATCAATCTATTATCCGAAACATTTCTTTCTTCATTGTATGGTATTAGAGGTTATAAAAACAACTAAGTAAATTAATTAAAAGTGTTCACTGTTTCAGAAATATAAAAATATATCTTTAAGATATTTTTGGCTTAAAAGTCCAATGTAATGGCTGTTTACATAAGCAGGTTTAACCAATTTATCAAAGAAAGCAAAAAGTTATTTCAGTTAACTACAGTATTAAAAAGATAACTAGCCCCGCATTAGACTCTGACAGTAATCTAACAGTAGAGTACACGGTAGTTTAATTCAAGTTAAGTGCTTATTCAAGATTAAGATATTATTAAAAGACTTTAACTTAATGCAACCAGAAAAGGCTTGCAAATTCTAACCTTCTACTAAATCTATTTTAAAAATCTGCATCTGTTTTCTACTTCAACCATATGTTTCTACTTAAAACTATCTAGTTCCAATTCCTCAGGCCATGTATAAGTAATTCAGTGGGCCAACCATCTAATTGTATATTCACAAGTAAGTTCCTGGGAAACTCCCCGTAGGAAAGACATTTTATAAAAGATTCCTTTTATACAGTCAATCACCATAACAGAAAATCACAACTGCAAAGGACTTTAGGTGTGATTAAACATTATAAGAAATGTCAGAAAAGCTACAAAAGGCAGATCACGTTGAACTGAGAAGTCTTCAGTTTTCTGTTAACATCTGTTTGCAAATATGGAGTGGTTTAGTAAAATGCCAATCCAATGAAATCATTATGTTGACAAGAAAAGAAAAAAGGCACTTGTCTTAATTCATCAATGAATTCTTAAACTTGAGGAAGACTGCTAAAAGACCACCATACCTGGCAGTGAAACACATACTCTGGGGTAGTTTTTTTGTATTTCATATTCCATACAAGGGCCACACCATCAGGCTCATGAGGGGCATCTTCATTGTTGTTATAGGAAGCCACAAGTAACTCCGGATACTGCTCAGAAGAATCAAGAGGTAAAGAAATGCTATGCATAATAAGAACTGTTTTATAATCCTAGTTATTTGTCTTTATCAGATTATTATTCTGAAAATACAAATACCTAACGTTTCATCAAGAGAGACATCTCTAGCGTTATGCCTACTGGGACATTAGTACAATTTTAAATTAGAACAGTTAATTATTTTAAATGTTTTAATGTTAAAACATTTAATTAAAATATGTGTCCAAATTTTACACAAAGGATTTGGTGAGCAACTGAAATTAGTAAAACTGGCCTGTATCATAAAGTCCTGAATTTCAAATATAAATAATGTTTCTAATCTTTCTTCCAAAGTACGTAAGATGAGTATGTTAACATTAGAACTATCATCCATTAATTTTAAATAACACATACTGATTTATTATACAAAATTCTGATAATTAAAATAAAATGACCTACTAATTATAATTTTAAAAATGAGTTAAGAGCAGCCTATTTTGTTATATTTTACCTGAGATGACCAATCCAAACAACTAACAACCCGATGCTTTGACCAACGTTCGTCAAAAAATTGTCGATTTAATGACAGTTTAGCACCTGCTTGAATCTCTCTACAAAAAAAGACCAAACCCCCCAAAAAGATGGTTATAACTTTTATCACTCTTAATCTTAAAGTAATTTAACACTACTGAAGCTAAAAATCTTAGCAATTAAACATTACCCTTCTTTGTCTTCCAAATCTCTCCCACTATAGTCAAAGAAGATGTTAATCTGCTCAGAAAGAGCTCTTTCTACAATTCTTGTAGAATGGTCAAAGAAACTTAAAAATTCCTCAGAGTGCAAGATTTGTTGCTTTTCTTCTTCAGTCAGCTCATGAGGGGGAGCTGGAAAATAAATAATTTTTTGAAGTATGATTTATGTCAGGCAAATCACATCAACTCACTATCACAGTATGGATCAATGAATGTTACACATTATTTTTCTATCAGATTCACTTATTTGATTTACAGCATTTCATCCTACTTTAATACATAAGTAATAAAAGGAATCTTAACAGAAATCAACAAAATGTTTTGAAGTTTAATTCTTTAAGATACCTTTACTATCATTTTCCTCATCTTTCTTTAAAGTTTTCTCTTCTTCAGGTTCAATAGGTGGTTTAGGAGCCACTACATCATCATCTTCCTCTTCATCTGAAAAAAAAAAAAAAAACAGAATGACATAATAAATTATTATTATTATTATTTTTATTATTATTATACTTTAGGTTTTAGGGTACATGTGCACGATGTGCAAGTTTGGTACATATGTATCCATGTGCCATGTTGTTTTGCTGCACCCATTAACTCGTCATTTAGCATTAGGTATATCTCCTAATGCTGAATAAATTATTTTAATGAAAATAGCTGGTAACTTTTGAGACAGTATTTCAGAAGGTATCACAACTCCCAAGATACAAGCAAAAGTAAACCACTGACCGGACAGAACAAGTACAAATAATAGGGATTTTTATCAACATAATCAAATAAGTGGAACCGCTTGGTTTTTATACATACCTATGTGGTACCTCAGCAACAGCCATCCTAAATTCTGTAGCTAAACTGAAATAAGATATATAAGCAACTAGGATGAATTCCTCATGAAGTGTCTAAAAGCTTGCAAGCATTTATCATTCTAGACAGAACAACATGCAACTCCTGCATAGTTTTATATAGCATGCTGACACATTAATGCTGTAGAATGAGGAAAATCAAACGTCTAAAATAGCCTACAGAGCTGGCTGCTTACTTGTGATCTGAAACCATCAGTGTCTAATGGGCCTTCATAAGGCATAAAGATGGCTTACATTAACTCTCAGGTTGCTATTTGAGAGGCAGATTTTGAAGATAATAGCTATAAGACCACATTTTCTATTCTGTCATTTTAAATGCAAGTCTCATTATCTTTTGTTACATGATGTGGCAATAAGCACTTAAAATAATGTTTTCTTAATTTGAATAAAAGTATACATTGGGATAATATACAATGTTTATAAGACTTCTAAAAAATTACTAAATCTCTTACATGCCAAACCAGGAAGTAATTTAAAATCATTTATTTTAAAATGTTATAGAACACATAACCTGCCTACCTTTTCTTTTGCTACACACTGAGATGGGTTTTTATGAAGAAAATGTTTATTTTTATTGCCTGAACACATGCGTTACTTGTCTATAAGGGAAAGGCAGCAGGCATCTGCACCAGAGTGCAGCTCAAGTAATGACAGCCTATTCAATAAGGGGACTTTACTTGCTATAGTCATTTCCCTGACTCATGTTCAAAATTATCTAAAACACACATACATACGATGTACACAAAAGAATGGTCAAGAATGGGAACCAGCTGCCAAGTCATGGTCCCAGCAGCCAGGCCAGCTGACTAGATAGCAACAACCAGATGGCACTGCTGGGATTGTGTCTTTCTGCTACAAGGTGGCAATGGGATGGCATAACATTCTTCCGCTTCACTGCTTCCAATCCTGTGTCTCTCCCCAATGGCGGGCCTGTGCAATTACCAGCACTCCAGGAGGCCTACAGACAAGCCTTTACCCTGCAAACAAAATGCAGCTTGTAGGCCACACCAGCTGCCAAACCACACACATAGTGTTAGGTTTAGAGAGCTATGAAAATCTTTCTAACTCTACAGTATAGGCGATAAAAATATAACTGTACCTGTGGAAAGAAAGCTTTAAATGACACTGTATAATGCACACAATGATACAACCTCCAACTTAATCAAAATGATAATGACGTATGCCAATCCTACATTACTTGAAATTGAGCGATTTTTACATTCTGACAAGTTTACAGAACTAGGATAAATGGCACGAGTGATTTCAATATATGCTCATACTTTTGAACCAAATGGTGAAGGTTAAAATTTTTCCTTTCAAGGGCCTCAATCAGCCACAAAGGAAAACAGTAATCACTGTCTTTTCAGCCAGCCCAACCACATTTGTCAGCCCTTTCTCCGTCAATGCAGCCAGAGCAATCAACCTGCCAAACATTCAGAAAGGAAAAACAATCTGAAAATACAGGGTATAATGCACCTGCCAGGGAAAATGGCCATTTCAAGAAAAGCTAGTGATCTCAGTGACCCTGCTGAGGAGGCGGTGGTGCAAAGGGGAAAGAACACGTAAAAGAATTCTTAGTGATCGCCACTCTCTTGCACATTGACACTTCCTTACAAAGCATGCCAATTATAGCTTTTGTGCTACTTAAAAAAATGAAAGCTTTTTGGGGCAAAATAATCACATAGAGAAACAGAAAGACACTACTCCTTTTTAGATGAATTCTCATATACAACGAATTACTAATCTGAAAATAGTATAATTGGTAGCAATTCTATACTATATTACTCAAGCATTAGAATGAAATTCTTCCATAAAGTCACCTGCAGGTATAATGTAATAAAATAGTTTAATTACATTTAACTTACAAGTTGTCTTTTAGAATAATAGGACATCTACTTCAACTAAAAATTCACTGTAAGAATATACATATATTTTCTACTTTCTGCTAATGCTACCAGTTATCCTAATCAAGTTTGTTTACTAGTAGGGTTCACTGTATGTAAATCCTAAAATCAAAGATAGGAATTTTGAATCACCCAGGAACAGGTCATTCTTGAGCACTATGAATTATAAATTACAGCCTCCTACCCACATCTTATTCTCCTCCTTCAACTTTGTTGTATTATATGGCCTCTAAGTACTATTTCCAATGACAGGTGTCAAATTCCTGTCATAATGCATATGGTCAGTACTTTAGTGCTAAGTGACCTCATAATTTACATATTTAACAGAAAAGATCTTGTTTATAGACACTCTTTTCCTCTTAAAATTTAAAATGTAGATGAAATATGTCAGACAGTGATCTATATCTGTGTACTATACAGCATTTGCCATGCCTATTTGTCCATATAAGTTATTTCAGTTGTAGCTGAATCATGAGTATCAACTATTTAAATACATGCTCTCAGGGTTTTATTTTAGAATTAAAGTACATACCCTCCCTTTCTACATGGATTAAAACCAGATTTTAAAACTATCATTGGTACTTAAGCTTCATAAAAATGATTAAATAAATTTCAAGGAACATAAAAACAAATGATAATGCTGTTCTGAAAAACTGTAAAATGCAATCTTTTTGCTATAAGGTTGATCTTAAATAATTATCAAATTTACCAAATATTTGGCAAAAATGCCTAACATCAGTAACATCATATTAAAGAATGTCCTTCTGAAACAAATATGCTTTTCTTGTTATAAGCTAATATGATAGCTACCAAAGGACTATTAACATGGCCAAAAATATAAAATTACAGTTCTGAAGATTTTCTAAGCTAGTTCTTATTACATGATGAGCTATATTTAAAACTGGAAAAGACTGTAACAGAGCAGGAAGACTGAAAAATGGGGCTGCCATGTCACATCAATTTATTGATGAATATTCATTACAATATGCTAAGTGGTTAACTCCATGCTTTCTCTGACAAGGAATCTAAGGTTATAAACTGAGCAGTAAAGAGTGCATAAAAGTAGCAGTTACTTTTAAAATGACAAATCTCTTGTCAATGAATGCTAAAACTAGGTTTAATGAACCACTGAATTTCTACCTTGAGTTAACATCAAAATTGTGATGTATTTTGGTGAGACAGAAAGAAAAGCTGTTTTGTAAATTAAGCTGCACCTAGAAATAACACCAAAGAATGAAATTCCAGTTGTTGGAATAATCTGTTACAATGGAGTAAGTTAATCAAAGTTAAATCATCTGTGAAATGGGTGGCTTTTGTTAAACTGAAGGAAGGAGCCTTCAGAGCAAGTTTTCTCATCTGTACCTCATAGTACATTTAAGATACATTTTACATTTAAGATACCTTTAAGCTAAACTAAGAGTATGCCACAAAGCATACTTTGAATTATTTTAAAATATTACAAGACATTTAAAAGGTAATATACAGTATCTCAGAAAATCCTTACTGAACAAACATTGCTACTTATGAATCTATCAATTTTAATGATTAAATCTCAATATGAAGTGAAAAACAAATCCCATCATTAGTGCACTGTTGTTTAGGAAATATGTTTGTTGTCTATCAATTTACTATGTAGTTTTATTGTACCGGTGCATCCCATTTTAAGATAATTTAATATCCTATGAAAAATTCCTAACTTACAAGGTAGTCTGATTATTCCTGGTATAAAGGAAGCTGACACTGAGTTTGAAAAGTCAGGACATTTGCTGCATATAAAAATATGATTTGACTTATAAAAATTCAACTTATGAATAACTTCACAAACGTCTATGAAAATATTAGAGAAAAATGCTTTAATCATTAGTTTAAAAATACAGATTACACAGGAATGATTTTCCTTTAATATTTTCAAAAAATCCCTTCTTTTCTGGGTCAGCTTCATTTCTGAATCACTCTATTTCAATCCATTTGTCCATCATTTCATCTTCTTATACCTTACTCTTTAAAATCAAATGCATATTAAAGAGAATCTTCATTGGGACAAAGTTTTATGAATGTATCAATGGAATCCATTCCTTTTCTTTTTTTACACCATCTAGAATAAGATGCAAGGTCACTTGGGTTTCTTTGGCTCTTCAACAAAGGAAAAATACACAGCTGACTTTTTAATCATTAACGATTTCAATATAGATGTAATGCTAACTTGGCAGGAAAATAAGAAAAGACTAATAGTTTAATTATACCACTTCCTTTAACACAAAATTTGTCTCTCTGTAGTTTTTTTTTTTTTTTTTTTAAGAGATGGGGTCTTGCTATGTGCCTAGGCTGGCCTCAAACTCCTGGGCTCTAGTGATCCTCCTGTCTCAGCCTCCTGAGTACCTGGGACTACAGGTGCACACCACCTTGACCAGTCACAGTCCTTTTTATATAAAATTTGGGTTTTATTTTGGCAGTATTAGCACCCTTACATAGGTCTTGTTATCTGTGATCTCATCAAATATTTTTCTGAGGCCAGGGTTTCAGATATGCTGATTAAAGTCTTTCGATCAAGATTAAGAACAAATGCTTCAATTTTCAATTTTGTTTATATTCTTATAGGTCCTCTGAGGGTTAAAACTAATTTATTAAATGTGTTATTCATTCTAGGATCTTTTAAAAATCCATTTAATTAATTTATTTGAGACATAGTCTCACTCTGTCGCCCAGGCTTGAATGCAATGGCACAATCTTGGCTCAATGCAACCTCTGCCTCCTGGGTTCAAGCAATTCTGCCTCAGCCTCCCAAGTAGCTGGGATTACAAGTGTGTGCCACCACACCTGGCTAATTTTTGTATTTTCAGTAGAGATGGGGTTTCACCATGTTGGCCAAGCTGGTCTCAAACTTCTGACCTCTGGTGATCTGCCCCACCTCGGCCTCCCAACGTGCTGGGATTACAGAAAAATCCATTTTAGATAAGGGCGATGTATTAACCAGAAGGCATACAAAATTGGTCTTCTGGGAGTGAATTCCAAATGTTAAGATCATGCAATAAGTGATTACAAGATATTCACATATATTAATATTCTACATACAATAAAGCTAATCAACAGGTATTGAAGAAAACATATCTGGCTCCTAAGCCAATACCAACAGTAATTATAAACTCCTTCACAGATAAGAAAGTGGAATGGAATAAGAGAAATGGCACTCCACTAGAAATCAAGTGCCAGTTTCTGGATGTATGCCCGATATTCTCTGATGGTGGACTTAGACTCACCAATTAATCTCCCTGAACCTCAGTTTCCTCAGAGGTAAACAAGCTGATTAGATTAGGTAACCTTCAGGATTTCTTTTTCCTTTAATAATCTTTCAAAAAATAGCAAAAAAAAAATCCACACAGAAGAAGTGAATAAGAAAAAATAATGCCATTTTTTCAAAGGAGTTAAAACTTTTCCAGGAGTGTATCTGTGGGCACCACGTTCCTGCCAAGAGAAGCTTTTCACCTGCTGAGAAGAAAAATCGACTGAAGTCACGTGGTGCTAGTCAATTTCATTCACAGTAGGCGCTTTAAGACAGCAAAGCACCGCAGTTCAGAAACAGTGCTACCAACTTACAGAGTAAACTGGAAAGCAAGAAGGCGGCCAGAAGAGGGAAAAAGAAAAACAAGGCAGAATAAAAACTGCTTTTTTAAAGGAATAGGCTTGGCCATTTTTATTTAAAAAAAAGAATACAAAAGAAAGATAAGAGTTAAGTCTACAACCAATTTTTACCTTCAATTTGGTAAGTCACATTACTTCTGCATGGATTTTACTGCCTACCGAAGTTTAATTTGCTGTCTGTTACACTCCAATTGGGATTTCACCAGTTTTGTTTTATGGTGAGTTTTGGAATTCATTACGTAATTCTTAAATGGGAACCAACCAGGCAAAGTTTGAGAACCACTGTATTAAAGTGAGGGGTAAGCACAAGAACAGTTAAGCACACAGTGTTTCCATTATAAAATCTTAATTTTAAGGTTTTTCTCTTTCCTTCTTTATAAAACTTACACACTTTAGGAAAAGAAACTTAATGTAAGAGCTCCAGACATGAAAATAACTGTAATGATATAGAAATTATCTTTTTTTTCCCCAAAGGATACTGCCCAAATATCTCATTTTTATAACTATTTCCAAAGGGTAAGGATAGCTCCATGGTATCAGGATGCTTTTTTTCCCCTTCTCCTTCACTTATATACCTCAACCTGTAACTAAAGGACAATAAATCCAAAGAAAGGATAATCTAGTGCCTTTACATAGAGCAAATACTCAATAAGCTTGTAGAATCAGTGCTAGATAATATAACTAAACTACTTACTATAGGTTACTGTTATAAAAACATGAGTTGCTACTTCAGTGGTGAGAGAAAGCACAACTTAGAATCAGTGCTAGATAATATAACTAAACTACTTACTATAGGTTACTATTATAAAAACATGAGCTGCTACTTCAGTGGCGAGAGAAAGCACACCTTAGAATCAGTCACATTTGGTTTACAATCACAGCTACTAGCTATGTGATGCTTGATAAACTACCTCTTTCAGTTTCAGCTTGTGTGTAAACAAAACCAATACCTAACTTTCAGGGTTTTGGTGACAGCATTACAGATTATGCAAAGTGTCTCACACTATGCCTGATAAGTGGTAGGCACTTCTTGGTGTTATAATCTTTAGTCACCAATTTAAATAAGAAGTTTGGAGACGGCCAGGTGCGGTGGCTCAAGCCTGTAATCCCAGCACTTTGGGAGGCTGAGGTGGGCGGATCACGAGGTCAGGAGATCGAGACCATCCTGGCTAACATGGTGAAACCCCGTCTCTACTAAAAATACAAAACAATTAGCCAGGCATGGTGGCAGGTGCCTGTAGTCCTAGCTACTTGGGAGGCTGAGGCAGGAGAATGGCGTGAACCTGGGAGACGGAGCTTGCAGTGAGCTGAGATCACGCCACTGCACTCCAGCCTGGGCCACAGAGCAAGACTCTGTCTCAAAGAAAAAAAAAAAGAAGTTTGGAGACATATTCATTGGAACCAAAATATTAACAATGGGTTGTACACAGCAGTATCAAAGACATTTCCTCTCTATATCCTTTCTGTACTTCTAAGTTCTCTATAATATACCACTACAGTAATTAGAAAAAACTATTTTTAAAAAATGAAAATAGTTGAAAAAAATGAAAATCTTGGCTGGATGTGGTGGCTTATGCCTGTAATCCCAACACTTTGGGAGGCCAAGGCGGGCGGATCACTTAAGGCTAGGAGTTTGAGATCAGCCTGGCCAACATGGTGAGATCCCCATCTCTACCAAAAATACAAAGATTAGCTGGCAATGGTGGCACACGCCTGTAGTCACTGCTACTCAGGAGGCTGAGGCAGGAGAATCACTTGAACCTGGGAGGTGGAAGTTGCAGTGAGCTGAGATGGCACCACTGCATTCCAGCCTGGGAGACAAAGCGAGACTCTGTCAAAAAAAAAAAAAAAGAAAAAAGAAAAAAAAAGTCTTCACTTAAACTGGATATAACTATAGATATAATAGGCATTACTCAAAATAGTTTCAGAATAGTTTATATTTGAAAAAAATCCAAAATGCATTGTACCATAAGTATGATAGTGTAACTAAAAATACAATCTCCAAATTATCAGATGAAGAAAAAGGCCTAATTAATTTTTTTAAATGAGTCACTGTGCGTTCATTTTGGCTATTCTGCTCACTTTCTGAGTTAACGTATCTACTAATGTAGCTCCTAAAAGGCAGACATAATAATACTCACCAAATTAATATACTTGTTAATAAAATATTTTCTAGAAATTACAGAATCCTGCAGTATTAGTATTCTCATACTGAAAGCTCCACACTTTCTTTCCTTTCTTTTTAAAATAAGTTGCTTGTGTCTCAATCAAGTTTACCATCAGTGTTTTTCTTCTGTTAGGATGAAGATCTTGCATCTACAAAAGCTATCTTACCAACCAATGGAACAGCAGGAATGAAAACAATGAACACACAGAACATTTACATGGTCAAGTAAAAAGTACTTGGACATGGCCAGGCACAGTGGCTCACACCTGTAATCCCAGCACTTTGGGAGGCCAAGGTGGGTGGATCACCTGAGGTCAAGAGTTCGAGACCAGCCTGGCCAACATGGTGAAACCCCATCTTTACTAAAAATACAAAAAATTAGCTGGGCATGGTGGCAGGCACCTGTAATCCCAGCTACTCAGGAAGCTGAGGTGGGAGAACTGAGCCAAGATGGCGCCACTGCACTCCAGCCTGGGTGTCAGAGCAAGACTCCATCTCAAAAAAAAAAAAAAAATACTTGAACAAAAATGTTATACCGATTTCCTCAAAATTTTGAAAGTGTAATTATATGTATCATAATGTTGCCTCCTTTTGAGAAGAGTGAAAGGAAAAGTTTAATGTATTTATTTCATTTCCATCCTCAGAGGGCAGCAAAAGGAGAGTAGTTAAAAGTGTCTGTGATGATCTACTATTAAGTCAAAAGGTTGTAAATAGTTACAATCCTAATTTTCTTTTTTTTTTTTTTTAAACAGAGTCTCGCTCTGTCACCCAGGCTGGAGTGCAGTGGCGCAATCTTGGCTCACTGTAACCTCTGCCTCCCGGATTCAAGCAATTCTTCTGCCTCAGCCTCCAGAGTAGTTGGGATTACAGGCACCCACCACCACGCCCGGCTAATTTTTGTGGTTTTAGTAGAGACAAGGTTTCACCATGTTGGTCAGGCTGGTCTTGAACTCCTGATCTTAAGCAATCTACCTGCCTTGGCCTCCCAAAGTGCTAGCACGGGTGTGAGCCACTGCGTCCGGCCACAATCCTAACTTTTTTTAGGTTTAGGCAAATATGAAAATTTAAAGATTTTCTTTGGTAGTAGACAGGGATTTCAAGGATTTCTTCTCACTTTTGCTTACCTGTATTTCCTGGCTTTCTGCAATGAATACAACTTTTGTTTTTCCTTAATGGAGAAACATGGTAATTTAATTAAAAATTTAAAAATACATTAATTTAAACATTTGATAAAATTTCTATTCCAAAATTGTTAACAGCTCTAAAATCCATAACTCATGTGGTGGTAAACTCTGACATGGTAAAGTCAGAGGTAAAGCTATTTATAATCATTACTTATCTCACTTAGCATGTTCATATGCTTTGCTGCCAAAATATTAACGCCCAAAATACTACTAGAGTGTTAACATATGATACATATATTTTATTACTTTTATATAATCTGAAAAATTTGGAATTCTAATATATATGTGGCCCCAAAAGCTTCAGATAAGACACTGTGAAGTGTATTAGGGATCTCACATAAATCTTTTTTTTTGTACAATATAAATTCATTAGCCTCACTGGGAAAATGAGATCATAGTACTTTATGCTTGAATCGTTAGCTATTTGTAATGCTTTCTGGTTTAAGAACCAAAGGGTCTCCACATTCAATAGGTCTGTGCATACGTCCCCATATCATACACAAATTACAGGCTACTAACTAATCAACAAAATAGAGCCCCTATATCATAAAAGAGAAAATTTAAGAATTAAGTCTAGATTTGTTCATTAGTATGAATAACATCAGGGTACAGTATGCTATTCAGAAATAATTTCCATGACTTTGTTTACTATGGGACCCACTCTCTTTTGGGGGAAGAATTATGCTCAATGACAGAAATAGAACATTCTTTTTTTTTTTTTTTTTTTTTTGAGACGGAGTCTGGCTCTGTCACCCAGGCTGGAGTGCGGTGGCGCGATCTCGGCTCACTGCAAGCTCCGCCTCCCGGGTTCACGCCATTCTCCTGCCTCAGCCTCTCCGAGTAGCTGGGACTACAGGCGCCCGCCACCACGCCCGGCTAATTTTTTTGTATTTTTAGTAGAGACGGGGTTTCACCGTGGTCTCGATCTCCTGACCTCGTGATCCGCCCGCCTTGGCCTCCCAAAGTGCTGGGATTACAAGCGTGAGCCACCGCGCCCGGCCAGAAATAGAACATTCTTAAGCTTTTTGGCTTCCAAAAGCAGTATACATTAATGACAAAATAAGGGCTGAAATACTTAAATTTATGTCAACAAAATTAAGAAACCACACATACAGCTTACAACGTTAACGTCTAATAAGTTTTAAAACTCCAAAAAATGAAGACATAAATACAGAAACTGTAAAGCATTAGTTTTCTCATGTTTCCCTAAGAAAATATGCCAAACACAAAAGCAAAAAAGAAATAAAACAAAAATCAAAGGAAGAAAAGAAGAATCTATGTATTTAACACAGGTGCTCAATGACAATTATACTAAGGATAGATATTCACCTTCTTTGGGTTGAGCCATAACTGGAGTCTGAGTTTCCTTTGTGTATGTAACAATTTCTCGAGGAGGAAAGTCGACTTGTGTGATTTTAGCCATTCCAAGTTTAATAGGTCCTCGTCTAAATTAAGTAAATACAAATACATTTGAACTACATCAAACCATGTTATTTTCAAAAATTAAGAATTAAACAGTCATTTGCACCCAACATTGTAATTTCAATCCATTTTATTCAAGAAATTTTAGATGAACAATAACTTGGCTTTATTTTAGCAAAAGAATGAGAAGGTAGCAAAAGCAAAAGGTATTTCTGAATCATTCAGTGTTTTTATTTTTCATTTTAAAAAGGCAAGTAATTTCATTTTTTAGAACAAATGTGCGGGCAATAATGAAGTAAGAGAGTAGGAACTTCGGAGTGGACCACTGAATAAGGTGGTTGTAAGAACTGGTTTCAGCTGGGATATGGTTCTTTCTGGACTTTTTTTAAGAATCGGACTGGTGATCACTCAGACCACATTTAGCTGATCGCGCCACTAGGAGAATTCAGCTTTATGACTGAAAAACAGGTTTCTGTTGAAAGCTTTTTTTCTACTTATATTTGGCAGAAATTGAGAATTATTCCATCAATTTGGACTTTAAAATGAAATATTTAAAACTTTTAAATCTCTAATCTCTGCATGATCAATACTGTCCTTCATTCATATATGGACAAACTAAGGTCCAGATATTCTACACTTAGACTAAAGTGACAGATCTTTTGAATACCATAAATCTACTAAAGTCACTTCTGTTTAAGTTAAATACAGGGTATACATTCTTTTTTGACAATGGAAGAGAGCTGTGGCTGAGGAAAATGAACCAAAAGAAAAATATATTTTATTAGCTATCTGGAAGATCTTTTATTGGTTTTATTAGATGTTTAAATTCTAAACCAAATAAAGTATGCTTCCAGACTCCCAAAAAAGTTCTCAGTGATGAAGCTGCCTTAAAAGGATATACAATAAAGACACTGCTGCAACTTTCAGAATATAAAGCAGGCTATCACTGGTAATATAACTTTTTTCTTATATAAATATTCTTTTCAGTTCTACTTAGTAACTAAATCCAAGTCCTATACAATCTAATAAAGCATAATAAAGTATTAGAAAGTATGAAGTATAATAAAATTAGTACATTTTAAAAATTAATGTTCCAAAATGTGGGCCATAACAATTTTTTAATGTCTTTTCTAGTTTAGAAATAAAAAAGGGAAAAAAAAAGTATAGTCAAAGAATTAAGTGGACAATTTAAATAATCTGAAGTAATCTAGAAGTCTAAGAATAAAATTTGAAATAAGAAACTTTATATTCTGATTTTTAAGATGCAAATTATATAAAAAGTAAATCACTCACATAGCTGGAAAAAAATCATCAAGCCAACAATATTAGGAACCAATTACCAACTTGAATGCATACAGAGTCTAACAGAAAAAAACATAATACTAAACAAACAAAATATTCCAAGATTTTATAGGAGGAGGTGGGTAGGGAAGTAATACCTCACTTATCCAAAAGCCACTTTTACTGAAAATAAGGAAGCAATGGGAGGCAAGAGGGGGAAGCCTCAGTGTGGCCAATACAGAGGGCTTCCAGTTCATGTACAAGAAACTCATGTATTTTTCTTACATGCCTCAAATCAAGGCTTATTTACCTTTAGACACAATCCAAAAGGTATATTCATATGTTTTCGAAGCTGTAAATTATCAGGGGAAAAGGGCTATCTGAGTCAGGTAAAATGGCAGCAGCAAACATTTATAATTTGCATTAGAATCTAGAATAAATAATTGAATGAATGAATGGATGAATAATCTTATCTCTATGTCAACAAAATTAAAAAGCCATACATACAGCTTACAACACTAACTTCTAAAAGAACAAGTTTTAAAACTCTAAAAAAAAAAAGACATACGGGGCCGGGCGCGGTGGCTCACGCTTGTAATCCCAGCACTTTGGGAGGCCGAGGCGGGCGAATCACGAGGTCAGGAGATCGAGACCACGGTGAAACCCCGTCTCTACTAAAAATATAAAAAATTAGCCGGGCGTGGTGGCGGGCGCCTGTAGTCCCAGCTACTCGGAGAGGCTGAGGCAGGAGAATGGCGTGAACCCGGGAGGCGGAGCTTGCAGTGAGCCGAGATTGCGCCACTGCACTCCATCCTGGGCGACAGAGCGAGACTCCGTCTCAAAAAAAAAAAAAAAAAAAAGACATACAGAAACTATAAAGCATTAGTTTTCTAACGTTTCGCTAAGAAAATATGCCAAAAAACAAAACAAAAAGGAAGAAAGAATTTATTTCTTTAACCTAGGGGCTCAATGACAATTGTATTAAGAATATTCATTCATACATTCTTTGAATAATCTATTAATCCACTCATTCACTCATTTATTTATTCTAGATTCATGAATAGTTTTATTCTAGATTCATGAATAAATAGTAATGAATGAATGAACAGTGTAAGGACCAGCATCTCCGTTATTCTTAAAATCTTAGAAATCATCAGTGAATTTTAATACAGAAAAATAAATTAATATTCATATCGAGTAACCCTGAAAAGGTTCAATTACAAGTAGAAT
Organism: Hylobates moloch; assembly: GCF_009828535.3. NCBI lineage: Eukaryota > Metazoa > Chordata > Mammalia > Primates > Hylobatidae > Hylobates > Hylobates moloch. Next base: position 70,774,310 of record NW_026652276.1, read on the forward strand.
ATCAGAAAAAGTCTGAGAAGTTTTTTAATACATCTTAGAAAACTTGTATTAAAAATGTAGAAATAATTTTAAACGTTTGGACACTTAAATGGACTTAGGGTACCTAGAACATCACATAGAATATTCTTTCACTAAAGATACTGGATAAATGAGGTGTCACAGTAAACTATAACTCTTGTCCTTACTACATGATACAATATTATAAACTTAAGCAAAATAAAATTAGGACAGTTTCACAAAGAATCAAATTCATTATAAAACAGGGAAGGTAAAAAATCTATTCAATACCCCAAATCGGAATCTGAGTGAAGCTGAAGAACTGATGGATCTGTATCCCAATGCAGCGTCCTAAATGGTTGTAGGACAACCATGAAGCATTAGCAAAAAAGGCCATAGGTTAGTCAAGCAAATACATTCTATGAATAGCTAAAGCTAAAGTACTATTCACAATTAAAAAACACATGTTCTGGTTAGTATTAAAAAAAAATCAAAAAACAAAACAAGAAATCCACCAGGTCACTCAATCATCTAGTGCATGCAATAGGCTTCCTATGGTTAAAGATGCAAGCATACAACCCAGAATAGTTAAAAGACATTATTTGCAGATTATGGGAAACTAATATTGTATAATAATAGATCTGCTTTAGAACAACTAAAGTCAGACAACCCAAGTAATTATTTATGGATAACAAGCTAGGCTATAAAATGGTTGAAATTTTAAGATTCCTAATGAAAACAAACACATTTAAACATCTTAGTTAACATATTCTAATCTTCCCCAAAGCATTACATGTGTGCAGGAAATTGTCATACTGGTAAAGGAAATGAGTCAACACATAAGCCTTTTGGTAATAAAACCAAAGACTATCCCACTGGGATACAAAATAGCTAAAGTTTCCAAAATGTGACCCTTCTGTAATTTATGGGTTAAGCACTGCCTTGGGCTTACATATCATCTGCTTGAAGAAAACAACTAAAGATTTCTGTCTCTAGGAAAAAATAGATTTTTCCCTGGAAAAATATCTTATGTTCAAATGTCAATCCTAAATATTCAGTGATAAGTTTTAGCATCCCCTGCTGGCTAAGTAACTTACAGAGGATCTTTTCCACTTAAGCCAAACTTAGTTACTAATATAACAAAAGGTACTTTATCATATTGGCATTTATATAGGTTAGCAATATATAAGATAATTATGTATGGTACTGTATAATGCTCATAGTCCCCACTAAAAAAAGTTAAGCATAATACATTTAGTATTACCATTTTTGTCAAATATATTTTTCACTTATGTAAGACGTTATAATGTATAACTAGTTTTAGTTGCTACAATGTTTTAATACAACAATGGTTTTAATGGTTTCTCTACCAGCCTATATAATTTATCAAGAAAAATAATAATAAATTAATCTAGAGAAATCCTTCATTTAAAAAATATAAAGAAAGATCTTGGAATTTAAACAAGGTTATGTGTATGCAATGTAGGAAGCAGCCAGAGTGAAGATCTACTTTGTACTAAGCAATGAATAGCAACAAGCTTAGGCTTTGTTAAATCAAAAGTTCTATGAGATGGTCTCCAAGGAATGTTCTGTCATTTACATTATGTAAGAGCTCTGTTATCAACGACATATAATTCCTTGTTGAGGATGTCATTTTAGTCTAAAATCAAGACTGTACCTCAAAATACAGCCAGTACTGAAAATGCACTGGACACACATGTATATGATTACATTTACTAGGGGCATCTTCAGGCATATAGAGTACAATTCCAAGTACAAAGCTTGAGAAGTAAACTGATCAAAAATGGAAAAACGGGCCAGGCGTGGTGGCTCACACCGGTCATCCTGGCACTTTGGGAGGCCGAGGTGGGCAGATCACTTGAGGTCAGGAGTTCGAGACCAGCCTGGCCAACATGATGAAACCCCGTCTCTACAAAAAAATCAAAAAGCAGCTGGAAACCATCATTCTCAGCAAACTATTGCAAGGACAAAAAACCAAACACCACATGTTCTCACTCACGGGTGGGAACTGAACAATGAGAACACTTGGACATAGGAAGGGGAACATCACACACTGGGGCCTGTCGTGGGGTGGGGGGAGGGGGGAGGGATAGCATTAGGAGACATACCTAATGTAAATGACGAGTTAATGGGTGCAGCACACCAACATGGCACAAGTATACATATGTAACAAACCTGCACGTGTGCACGTGTACCCTAGAACTTAAAAGGATTAAAAAAAAAAAAAGGTAGCTGGGTATGGTGACACACACCTGTAATCCCAGCTACTGGGGAGACTGAGGCAGGGGAATTGCTTGAATCCAGGAGGCAAAGATTGAAGTGAGCTGAGATCATGCCATTGCACCCCAGCCTGGACAACAGAGCAAGACTCTGACTCAAAAAAGAAAAAAAAAAAAAAAAAAAAAGAAAAAAGGAAGAAGAGGCCTGGATTACCCCACCAAGTAATTGTTCCTAAATTTTTGAGATAACAAATGTAATGCAGCTTCCTAATCTGCAAAGTTAGAGAGAGATCATTTCTCATGGCCTTTTATATTTATTCATAAATTACCACCAGTCCCAACAGAAATTCTTGGCACTTAGAGTGATTTAAACATGTTTAGATAGCATATTTTATAATGTCTTATCTATTCCTACTCCCTGAGTGTACTAATCTTAGACCGTCTTGGCCAACTGAAGTTGCACGTACAGGTGCATGCACACATCTCACATGTCTTCATGCATTTGCCTTTTATATTTCTTCTAATTGTCTTTATTCTTACATTAACATCGTGTTTGCTCAATATGAGTTCATTAGGTTTCATTCTCAGATCTCAGCACTCTTTTTAAATGTCACATATTTAGAAATGCATTATTTCACTGCCAATATCACCATCACAATATTAATTACCTCTATGAAAGCTGGATATGATTTAGTAGAATCCATCATTTTCTATTATTGTGTGTGTGTGTATACATAAAAATGAATATATTCAGCCCTCTTGAAAATTAATGTTTCCAAGTGAGTCTGTGCTCTTGAAGGAGACAATGTACATATTAAGGTTAAAAAGATGTGGCTGGGTGCAGTGGCTCAAGCCTGCAACCCCAGCACTTTGGGAGGCTGAGGTGGGTGGATCACCTGAGGTCAGGAGTTCGAGACCAGCCTGGCCAACATGGTGAAACCCTGTCTTTACTAAAAATACAAAATTAGCTGGGTGCGGTGGTGCATGCTTGTAATCCCAGTTACTTGGGAGGCTGAAGCAGGAGAATCGCTTGAACCTGGGAGGTGGAGGTTGCAGTGAGCCAAGATCGTGCCACTGCACTCCAGCCTGGGCAACGAGAAGGAAATGCCATTTCAAAGAAAAAAAAAAAGATGTAAGGTCACCTCACTCAAAAAGAGGGTTTTTCTCTCTGTTAAACTCACAAGAAACCAATTTTGTATTCATTATCTAACAAGAACAAATACTTTTAAAAATATTAACTATTTGTTTTTGTGTTTTACAATTTATCATTAAAACTACACTTCACACTAAACACAGGTTAGCACACTACCCTTAGGGCTTTTCAATAAAGTCAACAGTATCTTTAAATTAATGATGTAATCACTACAATGTAAATTCTATGAAAGCAAGGACCATGAATGTTTTATCTTCTGTGGTAAACCATAGTATTTAATAAAGTTTGTAACTTAATGAATATTTGTTCTATACACGAATAAATATTTTTCTTACCATTATTACTCCCTGTATTAATTTACAATATTCTAAAAGGTCTCTAATAATCTCTGGGTTGTCCATAAAACTCATGGGGACATGCTTTAATTCACATTAATTTAAAAAACTTAAGTGTCAAAGTACTTTTGAAAGCAAACGTGCTGACACTGAATTAAAATAATCTACTATTCAAAATCAGGAACGATGAGTCATAATGTACACAGTATAGTATCTACATAAAAATAATGTATAATATCAAATAAAGACATTTAATAAATATAGTAATTTTTTATCTTGGGAAATATTTTTACTATGGTGATGCTGTAGAAGGGAAAAAAAAAACACTTTCACTTAAAAATGCCAGTTGATTATTAATTATCTAAAGGAATAGTGGCTGGGTGCAGTGGCTCATGCCTATAATCCCAGCACTTTGGGAGGCCAAGATGGGTGGATCACTTGAGTCTGGGAATTCGAGTCCAGCCTGGGCAATATGGCAAAACCCTGTCTCTACAAAAAATACAAAAATTAGCCAGGCATGGTGGCGCGTGCCTGCAGTCCCAGCTACTCAGGAGGCTGATGTGGGAGGATCGTTTGAGCCTAGGAGGCAGAGGTTGCAGTGAGCCAAGATTGCGCCACTGCACTCCAGTCTGGGTGACAGAGACCCTGTCTGCAAAAAAAAAAAAAAAAATAAAGGAATAATGACATATTTGTATAAAAATATAGAAGTACAAAATATGAAAAAAATTTTTACCCTATAAAAATGAATTTACACTAGATAAATTGTCTTTATTCTGTAATACATACTATTTTATAAGGTAATAACATTATTTCTAAAAAGAAAATTTTGATTTTTCTTAAACGAAAGAGTTATATCATTTACCTCCAAAGATAGTATAGCTTAGATTTGCACTTTTGGTTCTATTTGGAAAGCACTACTCAAATTCAAGCTGGCAAGCTTTATGTGCCTTTTAATTGTTAATGATAACCTGATTATTCAAGAGCTGATTGAAGTATTGAGTTTACAGATCATCCAGCCACCTTGCTTTTTTTTTTCTTGCCCTGTCTTTTAGATATTTATTACTGGTTTGTAACTTCAACTAGAGGGACTCAGGCACAAAAAGCATAAAACTTCTAACCGTTTATGTCTTATTAAAAGGTGTGTTAAGAGATTTTCTTGGTGAGGACACGCAACTTCCTGGCCCAAAATAAGCATTCGTAATTTTGACTACCTATGTTTTCTGTGGATTTTGTGGATTTTGACTACCTATGTTTAATTTCATTTCAGAAGTCAAAAAGTATGATACCATTTAATACTCACTATTTTGTGTGTGTGTGTGTGATAAAGAGGAATAAGTAGTAATACTTTTCCCAACATGATCTTTGAAAGAAAGCTGAAATCTTACAGAACTTTTGAAAAGCAAGTCCCAACATGTATGCAGGATCCTAAAACAAACACGAAATGTAATTTTACAAGGAAGATGCAAGTTCAGGAATGCTCGACAGTAAACATTCTCAATGTTGTCCTTAGCAGTTATTCCTTACTCTTGACATTTTATGCATTATTATTCTCTATCCTAATTAGCAGAACTAATGACTTAATATAACAGAATTGAGCTGTTTAACAGAATTGTTTACATTTTCAAATACTGAATGGGGAATCAAGCACAAGAGAGAGGTTTTACACCATTTACACCCAAAACATTCATGTAATAATCAACAAAAAGTTTGTTTAAACAGAAAAATCTAAATGCATTAATATCTCTATTTTTAATAGAAAATAATTAGCATAAACCAGTTGACTATCTAGTACTAAGTTAATTAAATGTGACAGTTAAAATATTGTAAAAAAAATAAAAAATAAAAACAAAATCTTTTTTTTCTCCCAATGTCCAACAGAGAATTTCTATGCCATTTTTGATTTTAAAATGTTAGGACTAATTCGACACAACTATTTAGAGTCCCTTTAAAGTATCAACAGTATTTGGGCACTGAATGCATTCTATCATTAAAACGTTAAAAGGAAAATTACTGTACCTAGATCCCACAGCGCCATCTCCAGAGTCTTGGCTTCCAGCTTCACTTGGAGTGCTCACAGATTTGGAGGATGGAGACATAGGAGGAGGGACTAAATAGTGAAATAGACAGGTATCCGCTGTTACTACACGGAGAGGTTGCTCAGCTTATGACGTTTCAAAAATAATTTAATGAAGTAATTAACAAAAAAGAAAAGAACAATGGCAAACCAAAAATCAAAAATATATGAATGAAAATGAACAGCAGAAAGAAAGGGGAAAAGACAAAAAGTTAATAATGCATGCTGAAGATTCATGCAATTTTTCTGGCAAAATGCATTTGAGCTTTATAATTTTTTTAAAAAGGCAAGATTATGGAAGGATGCATCTTCATCTCATCCATCACCAAATGTGGCCACTAATTTTCAAAGGAGAGCATTCCTTCTCCCCCTTGTAACTTTTCACTTTTAATGTCACCAGATTATAAATATTATTTACAATTGCTGCCAAAATTCAACTCTGAAATATGTTTCATTAAGTTATTTAATCTCTGGTTTCTCAAGATTTATTTTAAAATATTAACTTTTGTCTAATAATTTTTTCTTTCAAAAAGTAATGTTTAAAATGATTTCACTGCCCCCCCCCCCCCCCAAAAAAAGATGTCAATTTAGAGAAATGACTGCAGCTAAAGGAATGGCTCCTTTAAAATGTTCATTAGTTTCCAGCAATTTGGGTGAAAAATGCAAACAGGCCATAAAACAGCATGCCTTCTAGACATTATGCATAACATAAAGTGATGCATGCAAATAAACAAGGCAAGACTTATGGGAACTTCCTTACCCCAGTATTCAGAAAAAACTGAAGTGTACAGACAAAGATACAGACACCCAAAATATTCTTAATCCCTTCTTATAGAAAAATACACATTTTTCATAGTATATAAAATAAACAAGTGCTTTCCCCTAGATCCTCAACTTTTAACATTATATAACAACAGCTGAACGTGCACATTTCATGCTATGACATTTGTAAAACTTTTTGATTACCGTTGCAGGGAGTATAGGAGGATCACCACTGCCATCTTCTGGTTAAATTTTATCATAACTGTCCCCAATCCCAAGTATCTTTTCAAAATAATTTTTCAGTGTATGATATTAAGTGACTAATACAGTTTATGCTGAGCTGAAAGCCCTTCTTTTAATAGTCTACTGAAAAGAAGGCAAGTTCCTAGTTATATAGGAACTAAAGAAATAAGTAATTAAAAGTCTGTGTTTTTTAAGACAGTCACATTCATTGAACCTTAAAATTATGTCTAAATGTTTTTACACGCTGCAGTAAAAATAGTGGGTTTGGTAATCTATCAAAATGTATAATATATTATGACGGCTCACATCTTAAACATAAGTATAAAACTGATCATCCTTATTTTTTCAATGGTAAATTCTAATTGACACCAATAAGATTAGAAGAAAAAAATCACAACTAGAATATTTCTTTCCTAAGATACAGTGGCTAACTGCTTAAATTTCAAAGGACTATAAAAACATAATCAATGTTTCTAATATTGTGATTAAATCTGTCAGAAACAACTATAAGACCAGATAGCTTCCTATAGTTTACATGCAGGTGGCACTGTGCTAGGTGCTGTATGTGTAATTCAAAGTATCTAAAAATGATTTTTATCTAAAGTAGAAGAATATTAATGTCCCTTAATTTATCTTAGGTTACATTTCTTCATCTTTTTGTCCATCTTTCACTGTGAGGCTTCCCCTAGTCTAAGTCCCAACTGATATAGGAATAGAGTAATACATAACAGTTGTTTGCCTACTGTGCTGTAAACACAAATAAATGTTTATTAAATTATAGTGAGGCACCACAATGTTTTCAAGATTTTTAAAGAAGAAATTTTGTATGCTTCAAATTACATACCTAATTTCATACTCAGAAAAACAATTTTTCCAAGTGTATGTATCAGAGGTTGGAAGAAAATTAGTAAAATTCCCATCAATCTATTTGTGATGAACTAGAGAATTCTTTTTCAGTTTAACATGCTCTTCCCCCTTTCTGATGATTTCAAGTATCAATGACTCCACTGAACAAGTTCAACAGTGTTTTACTTGGTTAAAGACTACATTTTAAAAAAATGTTAATCAAAATTCTTTACAGAAACAGGCTAAATACTAATTATACAGACATAAATAGATACATTAACAGCCAGTTCTGAAATAAAAGTTTCAGAAATAAAAAATAAATCAAAAGGGTGATGCTACCATATTATCACAGTTTCTTAGCCAAATGCAAAATAAATCAGTGACTTCAAATCTGTAATTATATAAATATCTCCATCCCAGAACTATCTTCTTTCTCCCAAATATAGTTTCAAGCCAAATGATGGAAAAGACTCTATAAAGGACTCTTAGTTATTATCTGAGCCACAGCTACATTTTGCAATAATAAATAATGTATACCACAGAAGGGATAATCCTAGAAAAAAATTATTACAAAAGGAGGAATATTAATTTTTAAAAAGGGGAATGATAGTGTTATTTGGTGACTGCTACATTTTAACCCAATTAATCTAGAAAAATCAAAGAATACTAGAATTATGCAAGAAGGCAAATACCACTATATTCCCAGACTTCAATAAACCCCTGAGAACAAATGAATGCATGCATTCAGGAGGCAAAAACAAAACAGAAACACTAATCAACTCATAGGTTCTCAAATGTAAGAAAAGACTCACTTCTGGAATTCATTTTTAAGGATGGTTTGTAAGCCTAATCAGCCTTGAAAATAACATAAACCATTACTAATTAATGTTTGCCAAGTATCTGAGAAATGATCTGCTTAGTAAGAACAGTGATTCAATCAGATTACCTTTACTCCGCAGTTCTGCATATAAAACAGCCTAAAACAGGCTTTAAATGGTATAAAATAAAGGAATTAATATAAACATAGGTGAATATGTTAATGAATTTCAGCTTCTTAGAAGTTTAGAGCACAGATACCTATTCTCTTCTTTGACAACTGTCGCAGAAGAAAAAAAGAAAAGAAAAAAAAAACACTAAACCATGGCAGTCACTGATCACGTAAGTAATGTGAAAAAGACTGTACCTCTTTATCCAGGACAAAAAGGCAATCAAGAAAGCCTTTCCTGCCAGCTTAGACCTTGGCCTTCCAAGGATATAAAATTAACACTGCTGGCTTCTGGCCTGTGAAGAAACAACTAGAATATTTTTAGACCACAAAGGACCTGGGAATGCACCTAGATTTAGAATTAGCATTAAGTCTGGGTCAACCACTCAGAACTACACAGAAGTCTCAAGGGCAAAGGATGGCACATAGCTGAATTATTTTTCAAGTAGAAGAAAGCCTCTGGCAAGACGGGGTTTTTATCTGGAAGAAAGACCTGGAAAAGGGTAGACAGCTAAGGAAGGTGAATATAGGGAATGGGAGTGTTGGTAGAAGACTGTGAAATAGAAGGAGCGAGCTTTTGGGATGCGTGGAACCCAAAGTTGTGAAGTATCTTCTAAGGTCATCAATGATACTCAGTACTCAAACATAGCCCACATTACAATAATGCCCCCTTCTGGACACAAATGTTCCTGGCCTGGAATATTAAAATTTAAATAACTACTTATTTTTCATACCTTACTTTTTTTTTTTGACCTTCTGAAAGATGTTACTTTAAACCTTAACTCTCTGAAATATTAATTTCTCCCTTCCCCTTGCTCCTTCTATTCATAATGAGGTTTAAATATCCTCTACTAATCTCTCGTAAGAGTTTCATTTCCTTTATTCTCCCTGTCAATGTGATTCAGAGCATTACATTAAAAAAAAAAAAGAAATTAATAAGTGAAAATAACATTTTAGCCCGCGTGTGATGTGCCATGCCTATAATCTCAGCACTTTGGGGGACTGAGGCAAAAGCATTCCTTGATCCTAGAAATTTGAGACAAGTCTGGCCAGCATAACAAGACTCTGTCTCTACAAAAAATTAGCTGGGCATGGTGGCACACGGCTGTAGTCCCAGCTACTCAGGAGGCTGAGGTGGGAGGATTGTTTGAGCCCAGGAGGTCAAGGCTGTAGTGAGCCATGGTTGCACCACTGTATTCCAGCCTGGGTAACAGAGTGAGGCCCTGTCTCAAAAAATAATTAAACAATATGATTTAGTTGTTGTCCTAAAGCAGAAAGGCTTTTTTTAATTCGCCCTTACCAGGTGGTAAGACATATGACCTAGTAATGATGGAACAAAAATTTAGGTGTCTAGCCTGTGCTGGCACCAGAGGTAAAAATGTAAGTAATATATTCTCCTTGCTCTCAAGAATCTCTAACAAAAAGTCATCAAGTTACCAAATAATTAAGAATCTGCCAGTAGGCAGGGACGGTGACTCATGCCTGTAATCCCAGCATCTTAGAAGGTCAAGGCAGGAGGATCGCTTAAAGCCAGGAGTTTGATACCAGCCTGCACACCCAGCCTGTAGAGATGGGTGAGTCCCCATTGCTACAAAAACAAAAAAATTAGATGACTATGGTAGTGTGAACCTGTAGTCCAAGCTACTTGGGAGGCTGAGGTGAAAGTATTGCTTGAGGCTGGAGGTAGAAGCTACGGTTTGTGTCACTGTACTCCAGCCTGAACAACAGGGTGAGACTCTGTTTAAAAAAAAAAAAAAAAGTACCAGCAAAGTTATGAGAGGTTTGATTAGCTGTATCTCTTTTTTCTTTAAACCAATTGTTTTTAGTAAGAAAAAAAAAATCCACTTTAGGAAAACAATAGATTGATTTTTTAAAATAAACCCAGTGTTTTTACACCTCTAAGATTTAAAAATATTTACTAAATACTCAAGGAGTACATTCTATATTGAAAAGAAAAACAAGTATCCATCCTGAGTCATGATACAAAATAGATTTTTTACTGTGGTTTACCATCAAAAAAGGTTTGAAAGCCATGGCCTTCATCCGTATCCTGTATTTTTCAGGCCAAATTACAAATAAATACTGGACTTGTAGGCATATGTTTTAAGGATTATGAAATGCACTTAGCCTAATTTTCTAACGGTAATGAGATCTTCAGAAAGCCTTTAACCCTTCACAGGTTCCACTATAATGGTAAATCTGCCAACAAGAAAGGGAAACATCATTTTGAAATAAGAACCTCAAAGAAAGGAAAAGATGTAGATCTAATTTGGAAACAAATTCTTAAATCTAAATACAGTGTTAACCTTTTCTGGGAAGGAACAGCCAACCCCTTTGTTCATAGCTATTTGGAGAAACTGGTAATTCAATTGTTAATCAGCTCATGCTGCTTTGATAAACACAATCTCACATGCCTTCACATTACTGAAAATTTCAAATAGATATCATAAGCTAAATAAATTAAAGCAATGACATTTGGCTTGTTTTTCAAAGCATATTTATTTACTGCTCCCTACAATGTTCTATCTTGACCAGAATTGAGTCTCCACTCTTAATTACTGACAGCTAAAAACTCTGAAGTCAAATAGTTCACAATAGATAAGCTGATATTTAATCAAGAAGAAGACACTATTCCGCCCCAGAGAAAAACCTTTGTTGAAAATTATGCCAGATAATATATTCTGTAGAAAATTTTTTATTAATAATCTATTTATAAAATGACTGGAGATAAAATATGCTACCTTCCCCAGTCTTATAACTAATCCAAATATTCAACAAAGTTTAAATCACATAAAAAATGTTCTTCAAAACCTTTCTATAGCCAATCATGTTCACTAGGGACATTTTTATTTTAAAAAGTAGCTACTTACTAAATTATCTCTCCATGGCTAAATTTAGTAATAACATTAAACTAATAGTATGAGGTTTAGTGGTATCTTTCTTCCTTCTCCCTTTCTCTCTCATATCTACACTCATAACAAAAAAAAGTTGGCATAAAGAAAAACAGCAAGGGGCTAGGCACAGTGGCTCACGCCTGTAATCCCAGCACTTTGGGAGGACCAGGCGGGCGGATCACTTGAGGTCAGGAGTTCGAGACTAGCCCAGCCAACATGGTGAAACCCTGTCTCTACCAAAAATACAAAAATTAGCTGGGCTTGGTGGCAGATGTCTGTAATCCCAGCTACTCCGGTGGCTGAGGCAGGGGAATCACTTGAACCTGGGAGGTGGAGATCATGCCACTGCACTGCACCCAGGGAGAGAGAGCAAGCAAGACTCTGTCTCCAGAAAAAAGAAAAATAGCAAGGGAATGATCTCTTTTAAAGTTTATAGTCTAAACATGTCCATTCAAGATGAATATAAAAATACAATACTAATACTACAATATTTACCCCCAGCAAAAAGCTTTTGAGTTCTAATCCATTAAAATAAAATCAGTTTGTTATTGGCTACAAATGGTTTATCAAGACATATTTTTTATTTTAACCAACTTTTCTCAGAGTCAACTCTCAAAAATCAGAGTCACCTAAGACAGGCTATAAAACTAGGATAATTGGCCGGGCACAGTGGCTCACACTTGTAATCCCAGCACTTTGGGAGGCCGAGGCGGGCGGATCATGAGGTCAGGAGATCGAGACCATCCTGGCTAACACAGTGAAACCCCATCTCTACCAAAAATACAAAAAATTAGCTGGGTGTGGTGGCGGGCGCCTGTAGTCCCAGCTACTTTGGATGCTGAGGCAGGAGAATGGCGGGAACCCAGCGGGTGAAGCTTGCAGTGAGCCAAGATCATGCCACTGTACTCCAGCCTGGGCGACACAGCAAGACTCCGTCTCAAAAAAAACAAAAACAAAAACAAAAAAAAACCTAGGATAATTGAAAGCTGGTTATAGTTACGATTAAACAAGCCAGTCTTTAATCTCTACAGTAGTTTGGTTTAGTGACCCATCTAAGACACTATCCTGCTTAAAACTCTATTAAAATGCCTTTTATCACTTATAAGGCTACAGTTTTTTTAAATGTTGAAATCTCTCAGAAAATCCCTCAAAAATTTGTGACTTTGATTTATGAGTAAATTCTCTGTGAATGTGGGCTGGACTTAGTGTTTCTCTTCCAATGGGCAGAATGTGGCAGAGGTGATGCTTTGTGACTTCCAAATCTAAGTCATAAAAAGGACAGTTTTATTCTGACTCTCTTTTTCTCTTGGATTGCTCACTCTGGGAGAACCCAGCTAACATGCTACAAGGATACTCAAGTAGATCTGTGGAGTAGCCCACAAGGATGGGAACTCAGCTGTCCCACTAGCAACCAACACCAACTTGCCAGCCATGTGAATGAACCACCATGAAAGCAAGTCCTCGAGCCTCAGTCAAGACTTCAGATCACTAAAGCTCTAACTGAAATCTTGACTTTGACCCAGCGAGAGAACCTAAGCCAGAACTACCTAGCTAAGCTGCTACCCAATTCTTGACCAGCAGAAACTATAAGAGATAATAAATGTTTATTGTTGTTTTAGGGAGAAAAAACAGATAAAAGACGAAATAGAAAATCTGAAGAGACTATAACCATTAAAAAAACTTGAGCAGTTAGGGAGGCCAAGGCGGGAGGATCACTTGAGGCCAGGAGCTTGAAACCAGCCTGGGTAACATAGCAAGACCCCATCTATACAAAAAAATTTTTTTAAACTAGCCAGGCATGGTGATACCTGCCTGTAGTCCCAGCTACTTAGGAGGCTGAGGCAGGAGGACTTGAGCCCAGGAGTCTGAAGCTACAGTGAGCTGAGATCACACCACTGCACTCCAGTCTCGGTCACAGACTGAGACCCTGTCTCTAAACTGCACCCCCGCCTGCTGCCACACACACACATACACACACACACACACACACACACACACACACACACTCTCTCCAAATGATGAATAACCCCTGCTCTCTACTCTCTATAGAAAAAAGTCATAATCAAGGCAGTTTTAAAATGGAAATCTATCGAGCTTTTAAGAAACAGGCATCTTTTATAAATTATTCTACAAAATAGCAAAAGCAAAAACTGACCAATTTATTTTAAAACCACAACCATGATGACCAATGAACATGGACAGTACAAGAAAATCAAAGGCAAATTTCATTCATTAGTACATATACAAAAAACCCTCAATAAAATATTAGCTAATCTTTTCTTTTTCTTTTTTTTTTTTTTGAGACGGAGTCTCACTCTGTTGCCCAGGCTGGAGTGCAATGGCGCGATCTCGGCTCACTGCAACCTCTGCCTCCTGGCTTCAAGTGATTCTCCTGCCTCACCCTCCAGAGTAGCTGGGATTAAAGGCGCCTGCCACCACGCCCAGCTGATTTTTTTTGTATTTTTAGTAGAGACGGGGTTTCACCATTTTGGCCAGGCTGGTCTCAAACTCCTGACCTTAGGATCCGCCTGCCTCAGCCTCCCAAAGTGCTGGGATTACAGGCATGAGCCACCATGCCCAGCCTAGCTAATCTATTTTTAAAATACATGCAGGCCAGGAGTGGTGGCTCACACCAGTAATCCTAACACTATGGGAGGCTGAGATGGGTGGATTGCTTGAGCTCAGGAGTTCAAGACCAGACTAGGCAGCACGGTGAGACCGTTTCTTTTCTTTTCTTTTGAGACAGAGTCTCGCTCTGTCACTCAGGCTGGAGTGCAGTGGCGCCATCTCGGCTCACTGCAAGCTCCGCCTCCCGGGTTGACGCCATTCTCCTGTCTCAGCCTCCCAAGTAGCTAGGACCACAGGCGCCCACCACCACGCACGGCTAATTTTTTGTATTTTTAGTAGAGATGGGGTTTCACCATGTTAGCCAGGACGGTCTCGATCTCCTGACCTCGTGATCCACCTGCCTCGGCCTCCCAAAGTGCTGGGATTACAGGCGTGAGCCACCGTGCCTGGCCTGCGAGACCCTGTTTCTACTAAAAATTCAAAAATTAGTGGGGTGTGGTGGCAGCATGTGCCTGTAGTCCTAGCTACTCGGGTGGCTGAAGTGGGAGAACTGCTGAAGCCTGGGAGGCAGAGGTTGCAGGGAGCCAAAATCGCACCACTGCATTCCAGCATGGGTGACAAAGTGAAACCCTGTCTCAAAAAAATAAAGAGATAAAATACATGCAAAAATCATCTGCCATGCCTAGAGGTGACTATTAGTAATTAAAGCAAAAAAGTAAACATGTCTCCTGCTTTTCTAACATTTAGCGTAACCAAAACCCCTAGTTATTGAGAGAAAGCTCCTCTTTACAGAAGAGCTTTAGCCAATAAATGCAGAAAGAATGGCAGAATTACAAAAACAATGCTGCAACTCCTAATCAAATAACTTAGATGAGGATCATCGATGAGTATTAACACCATCAGATAAAAGGCTGATAAAGAAATGAATAGTCACATAGTGCCCAAGTATCACCCTCAGATATTACCTATTAGTCACAAGGGGGTAATTATGATGGAGAGATCAGGTTATCACAGTTGTAATCCAATAATCAAGCTTAGCATCGCTCAATAGCCAGAGATGTGCTACTGATATGATACAATATGAAGGACACAACATCACTTATGAGATTTTCATGCCAAAAAAGTTCAGCCTAAAGTGAATCAAGCTTTTCTTTTCTTTTCTCGAGATAGGGTCTTGCTGCTTCTTTTCTTGAGATAGGGTCTTGCTGCATCGCTCAGGCTAGAGTTCAGTAGTGCGATCATGGCCAGTACCTCGACCTTGCAAACTCAATTGATCCTCCCACCTCAACCTCCACAGTAGCTGGGACTATAGGTGCCTGCTATCATGCCTGGCTAATTTTTTTTTTTTTTTTTTTTGTAGAGACAGGGTCTTGCCATGTTGCCCACGCTGGTCTTGAACTCCTGGGCTCAAGTGATCCACCCACCTCAGCCTCCCAAATATCTTTCTTCCGTCTCCCTTTCTCTCTTATATCCCAAAGTAATGGGATGACAGGTGTGACACGCACAGTTCAAATTAGATCAAAATTGAGCTTTTTAATCTAACTTCCAGTTTAAAGGAAATATAAGGGATAAAAGCTAAATGTCAGAATGCCATCAGACAAACCCAGGAGGCGAGACAGTCTACAAACCAATTGGCCCGCCCTCTTCAAGTAGATATCGTGAGGGAAAAAGTAGTATGTGTGTGGAGAATATTCTAGATTTTTAAAAATTAGGAAGGGTGTAGTGGCTCATGCCTGTAATCTCAGCACGTTGGGAGGCCAAGGCAGGAGGATCACTTGAGTCCAGGAGTTCAAGGCCAGCCCTGGCAACATAGTGAGACCCCCATCTCTACAAAAAAAAAAAAAAAAAAAAAAAAAAATTAGTTGGGCATGGTGGTGTGCACCTATGGTCCCAGCTACGTGGGAGGCTGAGGTGAGAGGATCGCTTGAGCCTGGGAGGTTGAGGCTATAACAAGCCATGGTTGCACCACTGTATTCCAGCCTAAGTGACAGAGCAAGACCTTGTCTCAAAAATAATAATAATAATAATAATAATTAAAAAAATAAAAAACATATAGCAATGCAATGTATGTATGGTACAGCAACACTTTGGAGGGAAACAAACTAAATTTCTTGAGGGGAAGAAAAATGTTTGTGAACCTAGGACTATTTTGTAAAAGGAACAAAGGGGGTGATTTTCTATATCAGAAATTAGAATATAATACAAAGGTGCAGTAATTAAAACTGGGTTGTGTAGAATCAAACAAATAGATTCATAGTGAAAATAGAGAGCCCAGAAATGTCCATAAATATATGGGAATTTACTGTATGACAAAGTTTGCATCAGACTTCAGTGGGGGAAAAGATAGACTAATAAACGGCACTGAGAAAATTAGCTAATTATATAGAGAAAAATTAGGCTGGATCCCCAAATATCTCCTTGTGAAGGGTAAAACTATAAAATTAATAGGAAAAACACAAGAATTAATAGGAAAAACACAGAAGAATATATTTGCATCCACAACGTAGGAAAGGATTTCTTTTTAAAAAAGACCAAAAACACACAAAAAAGGGTTATACAGGTTGAGTATCCCTTACCCAAAATGCTTGGGACCAAAGGTGATAGATTATTTTGGATTTTTGACTATTTGCATTATACCTAGCAGTTCAGTATCCTAACTTAAAAATCTGAAATCTGAAATTCTCTAATCAGTATTTCTTTTGAGTGTCATCTTGGTGCTTAAAATGTTTCAGATTTTGGGGCATTTTGAATGCTGAATTTTTGGATTAGGAATACTTAGCCTGTAATTGCTAGATTTGACCATATCAAAATGAAGGATTTGACCATATCAAAATAGAGGATTCTGTTCAATGAAGAATATTATAAACAGTTAACAGATTAGGAGAAGGGTTTTTTAAAAGACTAAAACAGACGAAAGTCCTCCCTAAAATATACAAAATACACAAAGAATGCCTACAAATCAGAAGATAAAGAACCTCAATCGTTGTAAATGGGGAGAAGGATATGAATATGCAATTCGCAGAAAGGAAAACTTGAATGGTTAAAAGATATATAAAGAGGTGGTCAACCTCACTGTAATCAGATAAATGTATATTAAAACATTTTAGTGTACCACTTTATACTCATCAAGTTAGCAAAAATTAGAAAGCTGGATAGTATCCAGTCATGATGCGAATATGGTAAAGCAGTTACTTTTTCATGCACTGGTAGTGGGAGGGTAAACTTTGTAGCCATTCTGGAGACTGACATGCAGAACCTAATTAAGCTAAGTCTTATATACAATAACATAGCAAGTCAATTCTTGGGCATACACCCCAGAGAAAGTATTCCACAGTCCTCAAGGGAAAAAACACATATTTTTTGCAGCATTGCTTATGATAGTAAAGCAAAGAGACAAAAGGAAACTGAGTGCATAGCACTGGGGGAATGGATAAGTAAAATGTGGTACATAATAGGATACTGTATATTAGAAATAAATAACTAAATACGTATATAGCAACATGGAATAAACAAAAGACATACAGCACTATGCCATTTATATATATATAAAGTATATATACACAGAGATATGTGAAACCTTGAAAAACAGAGCATAATCTGAAAGATGTATGTTAAAAATTCAAAAGTGGGCCGGCATGGTGGCTAACACCTGTAATCCAAGCACTTTGGGAGGCTGAAGAGGGCGGATCATGAGGTCAGGAGTTCGAGACCAGCCTGGCCAACATGGTAAAAGCCCGTCTCTCCTAAAGATACAAAAAATTAGTCAGGTGTGGTGGCACGTGCCTGTAATCCCAGCTACTTGGGAGGCTGAGGCAGGAGAATCGCTTGAACCCAGGAGGTAGAGGTTGCAGTGAGCTGAGATCACGCCATTGCACTCCAGCCTGGGTGACAGAGCAAGACTCCGTCTCAAAAAAAAAAAAAAAAAAAAAAAAAACTGCAAAAGTGGGCACTTAATGCATTAGTGGGAATGAGAATGGAATTAGAGATGAGAAATGAGGGACACATACACAAACCCTAAAGAATGGTCTTTCAAAAATTAATGATGGAGATGGGCCATTGATACAGTTTGGACATCCCCTCCAAATCTCCTGTTGAGATGTAATCCCCAGTGTTGGAAGTGGGGCCTAGTGGGAGATGTTTGGGTCATGGAGGCGGATCCCTCATGGTTTTGTTTAAAACTGTGTGGCACCTCCCCCCACCTCTTGCTCTTGCTCACTGGATGAGACATGCTGATGCCCCTTTGCCTTCTGCCATGATTGGAAGCTTCCTAAGGCCTTGCCAAAAGAAGCCAGCACCATGCTTCCTGTAAAGCTTGCAGAACCGTGAGCCAATTAAACCTCTTTTCTTTTTTTTTTGAGACGGAGTTTCACTCCTGTTGCCCAGGCTGGAGTGCAATGGCCAGATCTCAGCTCACCACAACCTCTGCCTCCCAGGTTCAAGCAATTCTCCTGCCTCAGCCTCCTGAGTAGCTGGGATTACAGGCATGCGCCCCCACGCGCACCTAATTTTGTATTTTTAGTAGAGACGGGGTTTCTCCATGTTGGTCAGGCTAGTCTCGAACTCTCGACCTCAGGTGATCCGCCCGCCTCAGCCTCCCAAAGTGCTGGGATTACAGGCGTGAGCCACCCCGCCCAGCCACCTCTTTTCAAGTTACCCAGCCTCAGTATTTCTTTATAGCAACACAAAGAACTAACCCGGCCATAAATTAAGAAATATGAACACTTTAGGGGTGGGCGGATCATGAGGTCAGGAGTTCCAGACCAGCCTAGTCAATATGGTGAAACCCTGTCTCTACTAAAAGTACAAAAATTAGCTGGCATGGTGGCGCAAGCCTGTAGTCCCAGCTACTCAGGAGGCTGAGACAGAAGAATCACTTGAACCCGGGAGGTGGAGGTTGCAGTGAGCCGAGATTGTGCTACTGCACTCCAGCCTGGGAGAGAGAGAGTGAGACTCAGTCTCAAAAAAGAAAAGAAAGAAATATGAACAAGTGAGTTCAGTGAAACTGAAGTCTTAAGAAGAACATAAAAGAAAAAAAATCCTATAGGAGAAAAACAAAAGCCAATGCACGGAAAAAAAAGGTAACTCAAACAAAGGCTAACAAACAACTTGGTTTAGTTATAAGAAAGTAAGTGTTCTGATTCATTTACTTTTAAAATTGCATATTCAACATAAGCTTATTGAATAAATACATAAAATTAATATACTTCAGTCTTCAAATTCTACAAGAAAAGGAAAATGAGCTGAAAGAAATAACAATGAAGCTGACCATGAGAGTAGCCAGCCTTTTCATCTTGAAACCTTTTAGAAATATCAGGTCTAAGGACAGTTATGTTGCAGTTTCACAACAAGCATAGAGCATTTACAATCTCCAGTATTTGTCTCCTGCACTAGATAAAATTAGCCCACTGACTAGCCCTAAAATGTTAGGTCTCTAAAGGATAAAGGCCATGTTAAACTAAAATACTATGTAACAGCACCCAGCACAGAACTATTTTAAGTAGGCATTTGTCCCTGATGTGTAACTAGATTGTCCCGTGTACCTCTACTTTTTCAGCTTTTTTGGTCTAGTACAGTTATCAAAATGAATAACCCAGAAAAATAATAAGATTAAGTCAAATCACTGCAAAAATAAGCTACAAAATTATCTCCCTTATTAGCATTAACAGCAGAAGGCTATAAGCTTATCCTTCCACTCCTGTACCTTTGAATACTAATATATTTTGCATACTAACAATATAAGTCTGATTGTATCTCTCTCTAATCTCCAGAAATGAATATAGAGTTCAGATCAGGAATCCTAGTTATCTTTGAGCTTAACACAGTATGGCACATAAAACTTGCTTAATAAATGTTTGTTGAAATAAATTACTGATTTAATAAGAGAAGTCAATTGGTAGTTCAGTATATGTTAATAATTACTCTTGCAGCTCTTTTGAACAAACAAAATAACCATGTACTAGCATATCTGAAAAAAAGACAATTCCAAATAAATTATAAGATTAATAATTTTAGAGACACAAGAAAAATATGTAAAATATATCAAGTCAACCCACTCAGCTATGTCTGAGCTGAACAGAATCTATGCCTATCTCTTATAAATGGATATATTCTTAACCTTACCAATGGGGGATTCTGGAGTTAGCCCCATGCTTTGAAGCAATGCTTCAGCTTCTCTTCTTTTTTTTTCAAGATCTGATTCTTCTTGCACAGGAGCAACAGCTTCCTTCTTCTGATCAGTCTAAAATGTTTAGGTTAAAAACTTAAGTTTACATATAGTATGAAAAATTTGTTTGCAAAAATGTTTTAAATAATATGCTAACACTATATACTTTTAAGGCATGAACTTAGTTTTGAGTACAGGTTAAGTTCTTTTTATAGTCATTAAATGAAAACCATTCTCAATAGAGTTCTAGTAAATAACCTCCAAATGATATGTACTAAACTGCTCTATCTTTATATGTAATCAAGGAGTTTCCACAAAAATTTTCCTAACAGACAAATTCAAGAAGTACAGTCAACTTCAAATTAACGACAGTATGAAATTGCTGTCTATGGTCAGGAATAATAGACAACTTCCCCCAAGTGGCACAAAAGGTTAGATACAATATCACATACAATGAAAAAATTAAAGTGTAATTATTTAAGAGGTAACAAATTTTAAGTAAATGACAATATGATTTGTTGAAAAAGAGTATCACAAACTTCTGTATAAAGTCTTCATTTTATTTAGGATTGGGTTTTGTAAAATTAAACTCACTTCTGCATAGCACAAAACATTTTGTTATGAAAATTTTTGCCAGCTTTTATCTCAGATATTTATAGTTTTGGCACAATCTTCTGGATAAACTAGATAAACCTCAATACTCTCAGATCATCCAAGACATCTCAAGTAAAATGTAAGCTTTCCAAGAAAAAGTTTTTTTTATGTAAATCTCAAATCCCTATGCCACCTAGACAACTATTACTCAGACATTGTCTGGAGTGAATTTTGTTAGCCACAATATTCTATACCATTTTGACTTAAAAGTCATCAGAAAAATTAATCAAAATAACAAAACAGGTTGTAATATCAAGCTGATGCTTCACTGTTGATAAAAATATATTAATAGACTCACAGTTTAATACCACTATATTATCTCTTGTAACATTTTTATAAACTTTATTTTTTTCCCATTGGTCTGTGTGACTCAATAGTTTTACAAGCTTTAAATTAGGTATAAATCATGCAATAGATATCCTTTAGAAGCCATTTTTGCCAGTTATGGCCATCATTAGAAAACAAAAATGAAATTTGCTCTCAGCACGGAAATGTTCAGGGCTATAAATATTATTGTGGAATAGCTCTGCCAACCTGAATCATGCTTCTACCAGTCACCTTTTAATCTAATAGCTAATGTAAAGCTCCAACCCTCTTATAATGTATCACAGAAAGGTTCAGAATAAATTAGCCAATTCTTCAATTACAGGCCTTAACAGCATCATAGTAATGCTGCACATAAATTGTAACTTCAACTTTTCTACTACTTATTTTTCTCTTAGTCCCCAAGAGATTTCTGACAGTCTTGGCTATGATTTAGGCTACCGCATATAAAAACTTGGTCCTAAAGACACACAGGAAAAACTTCCTTACAGTAGCTATTTAAAACATATCTGTAGTAAAAGTACACAGAGTTTCCATAGGGATAAAAATATATTTCAATGCAGGAACAAGTAAAATGTCTCCAGCTCAGGGTCAATGTACATTTGCTGTATATAATGTGATGCATATTTTTGACACAAAAAATCAAAAGAAGTACCTGGTCCACCTTTATGGTACCATCAAACCTACTACTCGGTAAAAATATTTCAATAACTAACTCATAAGAGATAAGAACAAATCCCTTAGTCAATTAAATCATCTACTATGTATATTTCATTTGCCATTAATATCATCCATTCTGACAAATTAGCAGTTCAGACTAGCAAAATATTCAGATAAATTCAAAGTCCAAACTAAGTTACGATATATATATATATATATACACCATATTTATGAGCTATTATAATATAGACGTCTTGGCTGAGTGCAGTGACTCGCGCCTGTAATCCCAACACTTTGGGAAGCCTAGGCAGGAGGACTGCTTGAGTTCAGGAGTTCAAGACCAGCCTGGGTAACATGGCAAAACCTCGTCTAAAAAAAAATACAAAAATTAGCCTAGCATAGTGACATGCGCCTGTAGTCCCAGCTACCCCAGAGGCTGAAGTGGAAGGATCACCTGAGTCAGGAGAGGTTGAGGCTGTAGTGAGTTGTGCTCACACCACTGCACTCCAGTCTGAGTGACACAGTGAGACCCTGTCTCAAAAAAAAAAACACTCCAAAACAAAAAAAAATACAGATGTATCTTACTTTATAATAAATATATTCCTAGAATATTAAATTGAACTTTTATAAATCAAATTTTAGAAATGCATCAATCTATATGAAATTGTTTTTAAAAATCATATTTTATCAGTTTTGTCATTTTCACATATCTTGCTTCTTTAAAGTAAGATTCACTTATAGTGCTAGGTCTGCAGTCAGAACGGCTAGATTTTTAACTATCCTGAAATTATTACGTTTGTGCAAAAGTAATCACAATTTTTCCATTACTTTTAACCACGATTACTTTTGCACCAACCTATATGTAAATATATAAATATGTGAAATAAAACCCAATTACTTTATGTTGTTTATTTAAGAAAAAAATCAAACATACTTCTTTTTTTTTCCTTTCTTCTTCTTTTCTCTTCTTTTCCTCTCTGATTTGGGCCAGTCGCTGCTTCTTACGTTCCAACTCAGCCTTTAATTCACTTTTGTCTGACATGTTTGTGACCTTAGAAACATGTAATCATTATGTTAGTAAAAGCAGCAGTTGAAAAAACTAGTGTTCCAAGAAGAGAACTGTCCCAAAAGGCCATATAGTTCAATGCTATCTCAAAAAAGCACAAAAACCTTACTTTTAAAATAATGGGGCTGGGCAGTAGCTTACTTTGGGAGGCTAAAGTGGGAGGGCTGCTTCAGGCCATGAGTTTGAGACCAGCCTGGGCAACATAGCAAGATCCCATATCTAAAAAAAAAAAAAAAAAAAAAGGAAAGAAAAATAAAAACTTAGGCGGCATGGTGGCATGTGCCTGTAGTCCCAACTACTTGGAAGGATTGCTGGAGCCCAGGAAGTCAAGGCTGCAGTGAGCCGTGATCATGCCACTGCATTCCAGCTTGGGCAACAGAGCGTCTCTAAAAAATAAACTTTTAAAGATAAAATAAAGGAAGCATATATATTATTACTAAGACTTAAAAAATGTATAAACAAACATATATATAATATTACCTAGAGCTGAGCATAGAAGCCAGCCCATAGTAAGCACTTTAATGTTTGCATACACAAACTGAACACAATGTCTCAAAGTTTTTGATGACAATATATTAGGTACCCATGATAAAGGTCGAAACTGGCTCTTAAAACAGAGGACATGGTTTGGCATTTAGAAGCTCTTACGCTATATGACACAGATCAAAACTATTACCAATTCTATTGCATTCATAGAAACTTGATAAAAAACAATAGGTCAAACTGAAAATTCCCGTAAGTTCTAAAAGTGCTGTAGTAATACTAAAGACAACCAAAACGCAGGAGTTACCATCATTAGCTATCAAATCAAATGACTATATTTCTCCACAATAACACCTTACCTATACCTCTGATGGCACTTTTAGTACAATTATTTGTGGACATACCTGAAATGTTCCCTATTAGATTGTAATGTACTTGAAATCAGGGACTGTTTTTTAGTTATTTTTGTTGCCTTCACAACATCCACCAGAATGACCTTAACACTACAATTAACACTGGCTAATGAATAATGGATACGGTAGACAGAATTACAAACTGAGCTTCAAAAACCAATTGCATAAACACTACTTCAGCTTGAGTTTTAGGAAGAAGAAATGAATTAGGATTTTTTTTTTTTTAAGTAGCCTAGCAGCTGAGCATAAGGCAGGAGCCAGGAACTCGTTACCTTCTCCACATGATTGATTTATCGCCTAATGATCAATCTCTTTCAATGTCTCTGTACAAGTGAAATATTAAATGCTTTAGATAAGAAAACTAGGAGAATAACCTCTGGAAAACTGTATTTCCAGAGTTTAAGAGAAATCTCTTTAAAAGCACAATTGTTAAATCTGAATAAAGGTCAGTCAAGAGGAGAAGTTCACCTACTAACAAGTGGATAAAGGAAATTTCAGCTACTAAACTCCATTAAGACTGGCAAGCGAATTGATAATTTTCAAGCATACGAAAAGGATGAAAAGTTGACATGGCAGACCTGAAATATATACACAATATCTTCCAAGATTTGTTTGAACAAACTAAAAGCAAGAGACCGTGTTTCTTATTCCACCCTTTCTACACCTCTAAACAGCTCCATACAAACGGCTGGTGAGGAGAACTTCCATGCGTAACTGTATGCTACGCTAGGCACATTATTTTTTGTTCAACGTCAACTGTAAAATAGATATACCAACACTAACTGATATTAAAATAAGCTTATTTTTAGTTAAAGCCCAACAACAAAGTCTAGAACACTTGAACTATAGCTGACCAATCCTCTCACCCTCACAGAAGCCAGAGCCTACCTCCATGACTGACATGTTCACGTTCTTAAAACTCAAGAGAAGAGAAAGTCTCTAGAGTTTTGTGCTAGAACCTCCATGTTCGGGGACCTTCCATCACACATAAGCTGAGGGGAGACACTATCAAGGCAAGTAGAGATGGCCTTAATTTGTAAAATGGGGCAAGGCGAAAACGAATCACTCTCCCCTGGGGTCACGGCCAGGAGGGCGCGGTCCAGGGCAGGGCGTCCAGGAGAAGAAGCCAGTGAGCGCCGAACAAGCCTCAAGGCTCCCCAGGCCGCCTCTGGAGGGTCGAGAAGGGAAAGGAGTGGACTCCTCTCGCCGGGCCGCAATGAGTCACCGCACCCAGGTCTCCCCGCTTTTCCTCCCCAAAGCCGGGCCGGGCGGGGATGTCAGCAGGAACTGCCAAGCCGCCCTTCGAGTTGCGACGTGGAACACAGGCAGGGAGGCCTTGAGGGAAGAACAGTCAACCCACCTGTCAGGTGACTGGATGGGGAAGAGTCCTCCCGCCTGCAACTTCCCGATATCGTCCCTCGCCTAAGCCCCCAACACCAACTGTAGCCACCACCAGCTCCGCGGCTTTCCAAAGCACACAAAGAGGGATGGGCGGCGGCTGCTACGGCGAGAGCTTAGGGACAAATACCCTCACCAGAACGAGGTCGCTCCCAGAAATAAAAGGTGGGGCCTTGCTGCGAGGAACTGTAGCCCCTCCGTGACTTACCTGTTGTAAAGCAGAAGCCGCTAGATAAAACAAAGAACCCAGCCAACCCAGGGGCCTTAAATATTGCCGCTTTGCCAAAAACTGGAAAACTACGCCTAATATTCTCAGGCAATGAATCCAACTTCCGCCCTCGCCTTACAAACTGACACGACCGAGAAGAACTACAAGCCCCGGCAACAAGGAAAACCTGCGTGCGACAAGCAGTGCATTATGGGAATTGTGGTCGCTGGGCGTCGCAAGGTGTGCTGGGACATGTAGTGTGTCCCCTCCTTTAGGTTTCCCACTCCAAGGCCTTCTTCCGTCGAGAAGCTTCTGTATAAAGTATTCTCGTCTGTTGATCCGTGCTCACAGTGTAGTATGTGTTATAGTGTAAGATCTTTGACCTAACATTGGCGGAATTTTAAGAAGGGCTATTTTCCAGTGGTGAACCTGTGAATCACGCTGCTGCACATTTGGTGAAGGCGTGAAGTAGACTTTTTAGGAAGTAAAACATATATATATATATATATGTACATACATACATAAGTTTTAGGGAAAAAATGCCTTATATAGGCTTCATGTGGCATCTTAGGCAAAATCTAAATAAAAATATGTCAACTGACATAGCAAATAATTTTTTAGTATTTTGTTGCAGTGTGGTAGCATTTTGGTTTTCTCTCAAAACGATTTTAGGAAATAAAGCATTTTGTACGATTAGACTCTCAAACCAAGCTAGAATGTTTTCCATAGTTAGATTTTTAACATACAAAGAAAACAAAACTTACTGGAACATGAATTTACCTGCAATGTATGCGTTGACACACCTTTTTAAAGTTTAAATAATTTAAAGCATTATTTGGCAGGAGTTAAAGTTAACACCAAGGCAGTATCTTTCCTATGTTCTAGAAAACTGATTGTTCTAGAAGTTCTAGATATTGCCCAAGTCTAGAATGAACCTTTATGATTCAGATTCCAAGTCCTTGGGTTTGTGGTCTTTTTCTTATCTTTCTCTGCCTTGTCTGTGGTCTTTTGTGTAGAAAAAAATTTTCTAAAAATGAATTTGAGAAAGAAAATCCTTGGCTTTCCACAGCTTTTCCCGATAACCTAACATTCAAAGAACTATGTTTTTTTTTTTACTTCTTTCCTAATAGTTTTCATTTATTAATTTGAAAAAAAATTATTATTGATTGCCTACCATGTGCCAGCAATGGTGATGGGTGTTGTATTAAGAGCTAAAATGGACCGGGCGCAGTGGCTTACACCTGTAATCCCAGCACTTTGGGAGGCCGAGGCGGGCACATCACCTGAGCTCAGGAGTTAGAGACCAGCCTGGGCAACACGGTGAAACCCCGTCTCTACAAAAAATAGAAAAATTAGCAGGGTGCGTGGTGTGCGTCTGTAGTCCCAGCTACTCATGAGGCTGAGGCAGGAGGATGGCTTGCGCCCAGGAGGCGGAGGTTATAGTGAGCTGAGATTGCACGATTGCATTCCAGCCTGGGAGACAGAGCAAGACCCTGCCTCAAAAAACAAACAAACAAAAAAAAAAAAAACAAAAAAATGCACATCCTTCTTCTTAACGGAGAAAGACAGGACACTCGCTTAACTAAGTATGGATGGTTCCTGACTGATGGTTTAACTTATGATTTTTTTCTCATTACAATGGGCTTACTAGAGTAAAATGCATTTTCAACATATATTTTTGACTTAAAATGGGTTTATCAGGACATAACTCAAGGATCATCTGTATAATGATGGGATTATATAAGGAAGTCATAGAAACACCTGGAAAAACTTTTCAGGAAACTTTTGGAAGGAGGTGATTCTAGAGCTAAGTCTTTGATTCTCAAAGGTTGAGTAGAAGAAGTTAGCCAAGCAGAGAAGATGCAGAAAGGTGCCTTGGGAAGAGAAAAGAATATGGACAAAGGACAGAGGTGTGAGAGCATAGAATGCTGGTGAATTTGGAAATAATTCACAATGGCCATAGGCTAAGACAGGAACTGGGGAATGAAGCCATAAGCAGGGGCAAAGTCGCATATCCCAGTTTAGATTTAATCCTACAGATGATGTGAATCCACTGATAGATTTTAAGCAGGTGCACGGTATGATAAGGTTTGCATTTTAGATAACTGACCTTTCGAAGTAGTCTGGAGAAAGACTAATGTGCTGGTTATTTTCTTTGCCCCCCAGATTCATTTCCTGCCCTTCTTTGCTAAGCTCTATGCCTCTGAGGGTTGACCTCAGTTTCTTTAAGGACTGCCTTGTGGTTGGACATAAAGAAGGCCAAGGCAAGGATATCAGAAGGTGGGTAGAAAGGGAAATTGGGGCATCTCTTCCTTGCTCCTTCCTTCTTTGAGTGTCAGATGTCCAGCAATACCTTCATTCCTTCATGACTATAGTACCTGCCAGATGGCTCTTTCTCCATGACTCTAGTTTTCCCCGGGCTCTCTGGTGATTTTATGTTCTCCTTTTATCTCTCGAACACCTCCTCTGTAGCTAGTCTCTGAGTGCCTCATCATCTCATGTTTGTTCCCCTACTACCCGCTCACCCCTCTGTAACTCGTCCTTTCATTAAAGTATTTTCATATGAACTGTCTTGTGAATTCTGTTTCTTGTTGAGACCCTTATTGATACAGCTTGCCTAGAGGGATGAGAGGTGGAGAAAAGAGGTAAGGTAGAGACTGGAAGCAGGGAATGCAACTGGAAGAATTTGGGTAGAGCCAGCAATTATAAATGCATGAACTAATGCATCATCAGTGAGAATTAAGAAAAGTAGATGGATTGGAGAAATGTTAACATTATGTGAGACTTCTACAGCAATAAAGCATACTAGATACCTCTTCCCACTGAAAATCACTAAATATACTGGCTGGATAACGTAGCTTTTGAGCGGGTAGAGTGGCTCATGCCTGTAATCCCAGCACTTTGGGAGGCCAAGGTGGGCGGATCACTTGGGGAGGCCAAGGTGAGAGGATCACTTGAGCCCAGGAGTTCGAGACCAGCCTGGGCAAGGTGGCAAAACCCCA
The DNA here is from genome assembly GCF_009828535.3 of Hylobates moloch. Taxonomy (NCBI): domain Eukaryota; kingdom Metazoa; phylum Chordata; class Mammalia; order Primates; family Hylobatidae; genus Hylobates; species Hylobates moloch. The sequence continues at coordinate 70,802,778 of NW_026652276.1, forward strand.
TTTATATAAAAAATTTTAAAATTAGCTAAATATGATGGCACTCGCTTGTAGGCCCAGCGACTTGGGAGGCTGAGGGCGGGAGGTTTGCTTGAATCCAGGAATTTAAGGCTGCAGTGAACTATAATCACACCATTGCACTCCAGCCTGGGTGACAAAGTGACATCCTGTTGCTTAAATAAATTTTTAAAAATGTTTTAAGATATGAAATACATAACTAAAAACCCCCCACTTTTTTGTTGTTTTATTTTTAACACTTTTTTGAAGAAACCCATTATCAGCACTGATTAGAAAGACTGTACCCTGGACATTACATAGTTCGAACTACTATGTCTTCCTGCTTTTTAAGTTGGAAGGGCTAGGGAGGAGTCCTAATAAGCATTAGTGCTTCAGGGTGTTTTTGAAGGGGAGAATTTGCATTTTAAAACTTCTTATAATGGTTTGTAGGAGAGAGTAGAAATATATATACAGATGAATTTGTTGAACAAATTCATATCTGGATTTACACTTGAATTCAATATGCCAATGTTTGCAAAATTTTAATACAATTAATATATTGACATGATGCAGGATTTCATTTATATGGAATGCAAAAGCAGGTAAAACTACTCTAATGAAATGTCAGAATAGTGGCTATTGAGGTATAGGGGTATTGATGGCAAGGGATATGGGGAGGTTTCTGCGGTGCTGGGAATGTTTCATTTCTTCGTCTGGTGGGGGTTACACACATTTACATATCTGTAAAACATTCATTGACCTCTACCCTTAACATGGGTCCTTTTTATTGTATGTATGTTATATTCAAAAAATAGTTAAGAAAAAAGTAGCTATTAAACCATGGGACTTAAACAAATGTATAAAACATCAAAAAGATGTAGCAGACACCAAATTGGAAGAGGAAGGAGTTTGAAGGGGTTAAAAATGTATTCTGCTACCCAGCAGTTCAGGCATCTCAAAATATTCCAGGAACTCTAGTAAGTCCCAAGTAATCAGCTAGAACATTTATAGCCATTTGTTGACAACCTTGTTATATACATCCTCATCATACAAGTTTTTAATATGTTGTGAAAAGAAAGTTGTGGCCCCATAGCAATGCATGAAGCTTTCTAGTAATTATACTTTTAGTGTTCTTGTGTAAATGTCACTTGATTGGTTTATAACTTTGCTAAAATGACATGTATAAAATTTAATACATACATTCTTGTCACCTTCTTACCATGCAAAAAACATATTTTCCAGGATCTTTTCATAAATATTAGATCATTATTATTTTTCCCACATTTTAATCAGAGGTCCTCTAAGATTTCCCTTTGGTTAAGTTCATGAGGTTTCTATCAGATTGCCTGTGGAATCTTGAGATTGTTCATTCTTTGCATGTTAACAGCTCTTCCTGAGTCACTTGTGTTTTTAATTTTTTTCTAAATATTTCCACTTCACCTTCAGGAAAGGTATTTGACTCTTTTAGAAACATTGGCATGAGAAAATATTTTCTTCCAACTTTGGAAACTATCTTAACTTTCCCATTTCCTCTCATGTCTAAGAGAAGCTCTTTAAGAAACTATCTTCACTCAGGGGAGTGTTCATGAGCTGACCAGCAAGTCTCTGATAATTTAACAGCATTACTTTTCTATTATCCTTATTATTGTTCTAGTCTGTATTTTTCCCTTTGGAGTGTTTGCTGCATTGTTAACTTAATATAGGTTTTTTTTTCATTATTTCCTCTACTTGTCTTGATGCACATATTTTCTCTCTTAGTGTCAAAATAAGGTGATGGTGAATTATGAGTCCCTTCTGAGCCTAGAATACTTTTGTAATCTGGTAACCTTTGGCATGAAGCACATATCCTAGTGAATGATGGAGCACTTAAGAGTGATTCGCCACTGAGCATTACAGAAAATAGGCTGAGGGGCTCAAAAATTCAAGGCAAGTTCCTTCTACTCAGCATGGTGTATATACTGCACTCTCACTTTCCTACCCCCTATTATGTGGTTAAGAGAGAGGAGATAATGATGGCTTCTTAAAGTTACTGATAATGCACTCAAAAAAACTCCGTTAGGTGTAATGGTTTTAAAAGGTAGAATGAAAACACAGCTGGGAGATCAACACAAAAGGAATCATTTTCTGATAGAGACAGTAAGCCTGTGCTCTTGATAACACACACACGCAGCTCCCATTAACTATAACGGGAATTATGAGTGCGCCGTTAAAGGAGCATATACCCCCAAAATGTGGTAGGGGCATAAGCTTTCTTCACCAGAGTTTCTTGTATTGATTTAGTTTCTTATGGTAGAATAAAATATTGTATTATATTTTTAATTCCTCTTGACTATTCAATATATCATCTTTTGAATGTGGGAGTGTAAAATAAAAATTGCTAATTGGCAGGTAGAATATATTTAAACAACCACAAACCCTATGTAAAGCCCAAACCAGACCCAGATTGATTAATTTTCAGGCTAGAAGCATTGACCTGTAATACTCCTCATTGAATATTTATTCAACATTTGACCTTACTGACTTTAGACAAATTTAAGAGTGGTTAAGACTTTCCACATTAATGCTGAAATGAAGAACTGTTGATTAACAACACGCACAGATTTGCATAATGAGAAAAGAACTGTGGTTTGCTCAGTGGTCTTTCCAGCTATATGTAAGTATAGAAATACAGAAATCTTGATCACTGGCAGAATTTTAGGTTTTTGTTTTGTTTTGTTTTTGAGATGGAGTCTCGCTCTGTCACCCAGGCTGGAGGGCAGTGGTGCCATCTCAGCTCAATGCAAGCTCCGCCTCCCAGGTTTATGCCATTCTCCTGCCTCAGCCTCCCGAGTAGCTGGGACTACAAGTACCTGCCATCATGCCTGGCTAATTTTTTTTTTTTGCATTTTTGGTAGAGATGGGGTTTCACCGTATTAGCCAGGATGGTCTCGATCTCCTGACCTCATGATCGGCCCACCTCGGCCTCCCAAAGTGCTGGGATTACAGGCATAAGGCACTGCACCCGGCCAGAATTTTAGTTTTAAAAATGTTGTTTGTGGATATGCCTGAATATGTGTGTGTGTGTGTGTGTGTGCACAGAAATATTTGTGCAAATGTAACACCATTTCCTGAGTTCCCAAGCCATGCATCCAACTCTCCACTGGATATCTCCTGGAGATCCTGCAGGCACCTCAAATTCTACACGTCTAAAACTGAACTGTCACCTTTCCTAGCAAGCCTGCTCCTCCTCCCCTGTTTCCAACCTCACTGATGAAACCATCATTCCTTCAGTCAACCAAGCCACGATCTTCAAAATCATCCTATTTCAGATTTCATATCCCCCACATTTGTTGATTCCATCTCCTACATATTTTCTGGAGGCAACAGGAAGACATTTGTGGTTTGAGTGGGCAGGCTGTAGCAAGCATGAATCTAGCATCAGATCTGGGCAGATGGTCTTCCTGAGAGAAGTGTGAGCGCAGGAAGTGAGAATCCAGCCACAGGACTGGCAGTGCGGAAATTCAGGCAAGATAGTCCCAAGCTCAGATAACTAACAGATTAGAGGGAAAACGAAGCAGTAACGAGCGAATGCCAGGGGTGGAGACATAACATGGGGGATATATTCCTGGAACTGGGATGGCAAGCAGGACTTGGTGACATATGGCCTAAATGGTCACTTGCTACAAGATAAAAGGTCACAACTGGGCCAGCAGTAAACGCTTTTATTAATGCAGAGCCACAAGGCTCTGGACCCTGTAGTCCTTACATTTCCCTGGCCTGGGAGCCAAATTAAGCTCAGAGGCTGGAGTAGGAATACAGGAGCAGATGGGAGTTGGGTGGTCCCAGCTTCCAGCTTCTGGGACTTTGCGGCCAGAGAGGTCATCACATAGCTATCTCTGGATGCTATCTGTAAGGGTGTCATTAACAGCTCCCTTATCATTTTAATTTATTGCTTAAGATGTTTTTCTCTGAATAATTTCACAGTTTCAAAAGAACAGTGTTTGTGCCATGTATTAATATTTGGCGGTTCTCGGGTATATACTAGATTACCAAGGTACCTGGATTAGGATAGTAAATTGCAGGAGGGCAAATGCCTCATCTTGCTTGGCCACCGCGGTTTCCTCAGCCTTGAGAATAGTATCTAGCCCATAGGGGGTATACAAGAAACAGTCATTAATTTTGGTTGAATAACTATGTAATTATAATGGTATTTGTTACTTTGGACCTTACAGATTTAGATTCTAATAGTTAAGACATCACAAACTGTAATCTTGCTTTTCTCATTGTAACAAAGTAAACAAGGAAAACTAGGAGTGATGTTCAATATATTGTTTTCAAGCAGCTCTACAGCAAAACATTTGAATTAATAAAGATGCTACTTATAAATTATTTTTGAGGGGCCGGGTGTGGTGGCTCATGCCTGTAATCCTAGCACTTTGGGAGGCCAAGACGAGAGGATCACTTGAGCTCACAAGTTCAATACCAGCCTGGGCAACATAGTGAGATCTCATCTCAAATAAATAAATAAATAAATGTTGACATTCCCAAAACTCATAGAAATCATAGAAAAATACTAGTACTCTCAGGTATGAGAGGGTGTGAGAGAACTACAAGTGATACTGCAGGAACCAGCTCAGAGCCCATAGCTGCAGGGGCATCAACACCCCCAAGGCCTGAAGAAAGGGAGAGAGAGTAACAGAAACCTGACCCAAGAACATTTTACAGGGCAAGGTGTCTTGAACCCAGGCAGCTCAAGGTGACCTCATAGGGAGGAAACCAAGGGAATAAGTGACTCTGATATCACTCTGATCTCCTCCTGGGGCTTCCCAGTGGCCAAACCCTACTGGAAGCCAGTAGGCACAGGAGACCATTCACCCAGGTCAGACTCCTGAGGCCGAAATCAGGGTGGAGAAGGGTGAAAGTGCATCTGGAGGGGCAAAGGGAAGGTATCAGATGACATGTTACAGGTGGTTTAATTCTGAGAAGTAAGCACTTGTTCCTGGTAGACAACCATACATTGTTAAGTTTTCAATTTCAGCTGACTGGAGCTACTGGCTTCAGGTAAATAATAGCTCATCTCAAGGTAGCTACATGTCACAAAACACTCAATGGGGATTGGAACAATGCCTGTAAAGAGTGTGTGTGTGTGTGTGTGTGTGTGTGTGTGTGTGTGTTTTGTTACTATTCAAGGAAAATATTTTCCAGGAATGAGACCAATGTACATTTTGCCACTCATATAAGAAGTTGCATAAGAAACCCTGAGTTAATTGGCACCATGTTTCTAATTAATTCTAATAACAGTTAGAATCCTTTAATTGGGCCCCCTCAGCAGTGACCCAACACTGCCCTTTATTGTGAACTGATTAGACATAAGGAAGTAGAGGGAGATGTAGGACTTTAGAATTCTTTAAAGGCATTGTATTTGATGAGGTAGATATGTAACACTGCATTTTCTCTAGCCAAATTTAGAACTATTTGAGAGAAAGAAAGAGACAGAGACAGAGGTAGGGACAAGTAACTCAGGCAGGTCCCCTTGGAGGGCCTGCTTGTATGAAACTCATAGCAGAGAACAGACAGCAATGCATGGGCACTTTCTTTAGGTGCACAGATACCAAAGGAAATAATAAAGTAGAGAGAAAGTAGGAAGCTGCATGTACCAAGGTGTTTTCTCCCAAATTCACCAATCAGATAATTTTCTCCTCCTCCTGCAGGGAGGAGTAGGGGAGGGGATGGAAAGAGGCCAAGGGTGGTACTCTGGAGAGATCCCACTACAAAAAAAAACCTAAGATGAGGAGAGAGGAAGTGCTTCTCCAATAGAAGACAATATCTTGGCTTACTGGATGCCATTAGAGAATATACAAGGAAAGGAAAAATAGTGACTTGGTTTGAGAAATGTTTGACTTTAGTTGCTAGTGGACATTAAGTTGGGGATATACAGTAGGAAGGTGCATATATGGATCTGGAGTTCAAGAGAGATGTTGGGCTGGAAATGTAGATTTGGGAGTCATATACATATGGATAAATAATAGTTGGAGATGGATATGAATAACAATGATTTGGGTTTATGTACATAAAAAGAGGAGAAGATAACTCTTTGGAATCCTGGAGAACACCAGCATTCAAGGAATAGGTGAGAAGAAGTGAATATTAAAAAAGTAATGGAGAAAAGTAGGTAGAAGAAAAGCCAAGAGCGTCTGGGCGCAGTGGTTCATGCCTGTAATCCCAGCATTTTGGGAGGCTGAGTTGGGCAGATCACTTGAGATCAAGAGTTCGAGGCCAACCTGGCCAACATGGCAAAACCCTGTCTCTACTAAAAAGTACAATAAATTAGCTGGATGTGGTGGCATGTGCCTGTAATCCCAGCTACTTGGGAGGCTGAGGCAGGAGAATCGTTTGAACCCGGGAGGCGGAGGTTGCAGTGAGCCGAGATTGTGCCACTGCACTCTAGCCTGGGCCACAGAGCAAAACCCTGTCTCCGAAACAAAACAAAACAAAAAAGCCAAGAGACAGTGGTATTTTTAAAATTTTGATTCATTTGGATTTATTTCTTTGACTGTTGACAGGTTATAGGGCATCCCACATATAATACATATGATACTATAAAATAACAAATATTAACAGTTGAACTATTGTATTCAACTATAGTGTTGAGCACTAATGATCAATGACACAATTTGGGCATAAAGATCAAAATTTAATTATTTTATTTTATTTTAAAGTTCTGGGGTATATGTGCAGGATGTGCAGGTTTGTTCCTTGTAGATTCTGGATATTAGAATCTGGATATTAGAATCTACATGGATTGTTTTTCCATCTGTTTGTGTTCTCTCTGATTTCCTTGAGCAGTGGTTTGTAGTTCTCCTTGAAGAGGTCCTTCATTTCCCTTGTTAGCTGTATTCCTAGGTATTTTATTCTCTTTGTGGCAATTGTGAATGGGATTTCATTCATGATTTGGCTCTCTGCTTGTCTGTTGTTCGTGTATAGGAATGTCTGTGATATCTGTTCTCTCATGTTTACTGTAGCGCTATTCACAGAAGCTAAGATTTGGAATCAACCTAAGTGTCCATCAACAGATGAATGGATAAAAATGTGGTACTTATACTCGATGAAGTACAATTCAGCCATAAAAAAGAATGAGATCCTGTCATTTGCAACAACATGGATGGAACTGGGGGTCATTATGTTAAGTGAAATAACCCAGGCACAGAAAGACAAACATCGCATGTTCTCGCTTATTTGTGGGATCTAAAAATCAAAACAATTGAACTCATGGAGATAGAGAATAGGATTATTACCGGAGGCTAGGAAGGGTGGTGGGAGGGTAGGGGAGAGGTGGGAATGGTTAATGGGTATTAAAAAAAAAAGTTAAAAAGAATGAAAAGAACTAGCATTTGATAGCACAACAGGGTGACTGTAGTAAAAAAAATTTAATTGTACATTTAAAAATGACTAAAAGAGTATAAATTGGATTGTTTATAATACAAAGGATAAATGGTTGAGGTTACCATTTACCCTGATGTAATAATTACACATTGCATGACTGTATCAAAATATGTTGTGTACCCCATAAATATATATACCTACTATGTGCCTACAAAATTAAAAAGTAAAAGTAAAAAATTAAAAAAATGTATTTTTGGTAGTTGTATAGAAGATGGATGAGTGGGGTATCTAGAGCAAGGGTAGGGAGACCAATTAATAATTTAAGTGAGAAACGATGAGATGAAAGAAGACAATGAGAGAGTTGGGAATAGATTTGAGGAATATTTACAAGGAGAAGCAGTAGGATTCCATGCCTAATTTAGGGTATGGGAAACATAAGAGTTCTGAGCAGCATAGTAATTTGGTTCACCATTTGTTAAATGGGTTTAGAAACAAAGAAATTTTCTATGAATACAATTTGAAGATACAAACAACTGAACATAGAAATTCATATACTAGTTTACTTTCACTGACTAAAGCAGAGCCAGTAGACTAAAATAGATAATACACGCAAATTAGGATAATCCAAGGAGGGTTCATTTGCCCTGGGGACTATAATTATCGACTGTGATAAGTGCTGTGAAGGAACAAACCAGGTGCAGATAATAACAGACTGAAGATCTTTTAAGATAAGGTGGTCAAGGGAAGGACTCTTTGAGGTGTTAGTTCAACAAAGACCCCGATTGTAAAGAGGTCAGTCTTGAAAAGGCAAGCAAGGAAAGAACAGAGGAGTGAAATTTTTTGGCTACCTAGCATCTGAATTCTTTTCTTATGTGTGAGGACTTTCCACTATGTGAGTCTTGGTAGGAGGCGGGCTTCTCCAAAGCCCATTTACTCACTTTCCTAGCCTTCCTAGCAGTTAGGGTATGAGCACGTGAGCCAGGCTTAGATCAGAGTCACCTGCCCAAGTCAGTGAATCAAGAACTAGTGCTACTCAGAAGCAGAGCAGAGAAATTGTTTTGGTGGCAGTGACTGTGGTAGCAACATCCAGTTTCTGGAGCAGTGACTCCAGGGTTCCTTTGTCTATGACAGCTTTACCTACAGTGGCAAAGGCAATGGGGCACTCTTAGACTGGGTCCAGGTGTGATCTTGCCTGAAGCTCTGTTTGTCCAGGCTTGCTTTGCTTCTTCCTGTTCTCCAAACCTGGTATTCCGGCCCTCCTGGAAATTCTGTAAGCCACTCAGTGCACTCCAATACATTTCTTTTAGGCTTAAATCAGCCCGAGTCAGTTTCTGGTGATTCCATCTAAGAATCCTGATGAATATGGGGGCTGGGAGGAGGAATTGGAGTACATTGCAGTATTGGAGGACATTGGGATTACAGGAACATGCAGAAGCCCTGAAGTGGGAGTGGAGGTGGAGAGAGAGCTTGGATTGTTTGAGGAACTGAGAAAGAAACTAAAGTGGTTGGGGTTAGTGAAAAGGTGGCAAGTGGATGAGATGGGTGCAAGTGGACGAGCTAGGCAAGAGTCCAAGCTAGCAGGTACCCATAATAGAAGTAGGAAATGTGCTGGGCCTATTCTTTTCTCAGCCAGACTCAACTGTCTCATGTGTCCTGATCAGATGGGTCTCCATTGGTCAGCAGGAATCCAGGGCCATTCTGGTGTGGTGGTATCCACTCTGCTGTGCCAAGAAATTCCAAACCATGTCCTACACAGAAGGCTAAGCCTTGGGCTTTCCATTTCCAACCCAATGAGATCTCTCTCCTTTGAAGACCAAGATACTGTTTATGTATCCCTAAGGACATTTATAACATTCAGCTTTTGTTATATGTTTTTGAGAATTTGTCATATCCCTTACTAGACAGTTAACTCCCTGAGAATAGAGTGGGGAGGTGGAATGATTACATGCTTTGGCAAAAATACATCTGGAATTAAAAATTTTTTTGGTCCTTTCAATTACATGTTACATGATCACAGACAAATTGTTTCACCTCTCTGAACTTCAGTTTTCTTATCTGAAAAATAAGCATACCAGTATCTACTTGTCAGGAATATATCGAGGGTTATTTTTACTGCAAATCACCACACAATGCCTACAACATAGGAGGCACTCTAAATCACACAAAAGGCGCTCTGCAAATGTTAGTTCCTTTGTGTCTTTTGTAGTATTTCATTGAACAGAATAAAATCTGCTGGATTTAGGAAAACAAAATAAAATCCTTGCTTTTTGTGCTTACCTCATTGTAAAGTGCTAATTTAAAATAATGTAGATTACACTGCTTTCTCAGTTCAGAATTTGGTCAAGAAAATTTTCTTTTTCTTAAAAATTTCCTTTTTCTTAAAAACTATTTTAAAGCATCATTAGCTGGGTGTGGTGGCTCACGCCTGTAATCCCAGTGCTTTGGGAGGCTGAGGCAGGCAGATCACCAGAGTTCAGGAGTTTGAGACCAGCCTGGCCAACATGGTGAAACCCCGTCTCTACTAAAAATACAAAAATTACCTGGGCGTGGTGGTGGTCCCAGCTACTCAAGAGGCTGAGGCAGGAGAATCTCTTGAACCCAGGAGGCAGAGGTTGCAGTGAGCTGGGATCACATCACTGCACTCCAGCCTGGGCAATAGAGTGAGACCCTGTCCCAAAAAAAAAAAAAAAAAAAAGTTATTGCCATTCACTCAGTTCACTTCAGAAAGTGTACTGATTTTTAAAAATCAACAATTTATTTTCTTCAAACATCTCTGGAGACACGATCTAGGGTATAAACAAAACATTGGGTCTAAAACCAGAAGGCAGATTTTATTATCTTGAGAATGCAGGAGGATATTACTCAAGTCCTGATTATCTTAACCAAAACATTCCCTTATGCAATATTCCCTCTTTTCCATTTTAAGAACTTGAAATCACATATGCTCTATATGATTGTCATTAACTGATCGAATATGTAACTCAGCTGTTAAGTTAAAAATTTTAAAACATTTTAAGACAAAAATCTTAGAGTCTCTCAAGCCCCTTGCTTCCTGACTTGCTTAAGCAACTTTTCTAATGGAATGAATAGAGGTCTTTCAGAACCCTTTACTTTCCTCCTTGCCCTGATCCTTTAACATACATTTCCTGATCTCCATCTTCTAATTTCTTTCTTCTGTTTCCTAGGATTTTGGTGCAGTTTCTTTTTTCACATCTGGGGATAGGTAAAGAATAAAAGTTTGCATTATAAATGCATGATGTTTCACTTCAAATCGCAAATGAGACAAGGCAGATTGGACAGAAGATTCATCTATCTTTTCATCTCTAGTTACTTTCTACAAATCACAAGAACTTATAACCATTGAGGCACCAGTCAAAGAAAAGCTTGATTACATAAAGTTGTTGTTTAATGACATTTTAAAAAACATATAGCCCTCTCTTTAAAAATTCCCATATTCTCAGGCTGGGCATAGTGGCTCGTACTTATGATCCTAGCACTTTGGGAGGCAGAGGTGGGTGGATTGCTTGAGCTCAGGAGTTCCAGACCAGCCTGGGCTGGTGAAATTCCATCTCTACCAAAATATATTAAAAAATTAGCTGGGCATGGTGGTGTGTGCCTGTAGTCCCAGCTACTCAGGAGGCTGAGGTGGGAGGATGGCTTGAGCCCAGGAAGTTGAGGTTACCATGAGTTGTGATCATACCACTGCACTCCATCCTGGATGACAGAGTAAGACGCTGTCTCAAAAATAAATAAACAAGTGAATAAACAAATATTCTCAACACTACTAACATTCCCAGCACTGAGAATATCCACACACCCCGGGCGATTGGAGCCTCAGGTGAAAACATTATTGCAACTTCCCACAGGAGGAAGGGAAGAACCTTTTGTTGTTTCTAAACACAAATGCGACAAATAATTAACCACAGAAAAATAAATAATCAGGCCCTTGTCATCAGTTCTTGGCATGTTTGCCTTGGAATTCTAAATCACTAAAAATAACAGTTCAGATTCTCAGAGAAAAAAACTTGCAAAGACTGCAGGCAAGACAAATGGAAACACTTATTGCCAAGAAAAGGACACATATAGCAAGATATATTTGTTGCGTGTGAAAAGGATATGCAGGTGAGCATTGGTGTTCTTTTTGTATTGGCCCTGAGGTTTATTGTTTTAGGAGGATTTAACCAAGTTGACTTTGAAAGCATCTGGTCCTCGTAGGAAGGATTCATTTTGTCAAGTCGGGAGGAATCAAAGAACAATCCTGCTCTTTTGTTGTAGGTTTTGTGCCCAAATAGATCACTGACTTCCAGATTTCCAAGACCAAACTCCAGTTGATGAGAGGAAATAAAGCTGTTTGTTAACAAACAGATTAATTTAGGATGCTTGAACAATTATTCTGTTCTTGTTTAACTATAGGTTTTAGGTAGCATGTATCAGTGGCTTTAAAGGACAAGCCAGTATCAAGAGATTTGAACATGTATTTTTTCACACACTTAAAACTCGACCAGGTTAATATGCCTTGTGCCAGATTCTCTCAGAACATGAACTTCTCCCTAGCGCTTCAGTAGTTTGGCTAATTCAGTGCAGGTGTGTGTGTCTATGCATCTCTGTGTGTTTGATGGTTAATAGAAATGGGTAGAGTTAAATCATTTGTGTTCAACTCAAAATTTGGAAGTCCATTGCTTAAGAAAAAATACATAGGCTGGTCGGACATGGTGGCTCACTCCGAGCACTTTGGGAGGCCAAGGCAGGCGGATTGCTTCAGCCCAGAAGTTCAAGATCAGCCTGGGCAACATGGCTCTACAAAAAACTACAAAAATTAGCTGGGTACAGAGGCGCACGCATGTAGTCCCAGCCACTCTGGAGGTTGAGGTGGGAGGATCAGCCTGGGAGATTAAGGCTGCAGTCTGTCTAAGGAAGGAAGGAAGGAAGGAAGGAAGGAAGGAAGGAAGGAAGGAAATGCTTAAGTTGTACTCTTTAAAATGATTGCTATTTTAAGTGGGATATTTGACAAACAATAGAAACATAGAGCATCACAACCCAAATTCCATTTAAAATTATACCTGATGAGTATGTAAGCCTCTTATGCAAAGGCAAATATCTTTCTCTATTTTCCATTTTTCCTATTCAATTACTGGAGCACTGAAATTGACCCAATGAAATGTCAAATCTAAGGCATCATGTAGTGCCTGGTATGTTGTACATGTTCAATGAATGTTAGACTACCTTTTCCTTTCTCTGGATTTCTTCCTATTGCCTTTTAAATTTTTGATCCAAACAACACAGTTTAAGCATATAATAATTACATAATCTTATTTGATGAAACTGCTAATATTGTGTATGTATTAATCTTATCTCCTTGTATTAGTTTCTTATTGTTGCTGTAACACATTGCCACACACTTGGTTGCTTTAAATAATACAAACATTATCTTACAGTTTTGTAGTTCAGATGTCTAAAACGAGTCTCAGTAGGCCAAAATCAAGGTGTTGACAGGGCTGTGTTTCTTCCTGAGGCTGCCAGAGAAAGTCTGTTTTCTTACCTTTCCCAGACTTTAGAGACTGTCCGTGTTCCTTCCAATGGCCAGCGTCTTTTTCACATTGCATTGCTCTGACACTCTGAATTCTGCCTCCCACTCCCATATTTGGGGACCCTTGTGATTTCATTGACTACACTAGTCATCATCATCAGCAGCAGCAGCAGCATCTTACATGCTGTAAGCTTCATATATGTCTCATATTTTTCTCTGTATTTCTCATAGCAACAAGAACAGTTCCAACTATGTGTTTTTGGTTGTTTCTTAAGCTAATGGAATAAGAGTTCTTAAAGGGCAGTCTGAAAAGCTCTGGTGATCTTTGACTTTCAGGTAGTATGCAAGTTGCATTAAAATTCAACACAGAAAAATATGTAGCTTAAAAAACCCAAAAGAACATTTTTTAATATTACAACAGATTTGTGAAATATAAAAAAAGGAAATTTTAACGACATCGCTCAACAAAATAAGGAAGTACGCCAAGGAAGAAGACATGGGACCTGGAAAGAATTGTCTAGGCCAGGGCAGAAGGGAGTTCTTAGCATACAGCAGGCCTGGACACAAGCCAGATATGAGCCTGAGAATGCAGTGGAGACATGGCTAAAATGATTATAATGAAACTGCTAGATTACTTGCTATGTCCAAATGTACTGGAAGGATATTTATATGTCTTTCAGAGAGTTTAATGATGACTCATAGTGAATTAATCAAATAAAAATACAAGGAAATTATTATATCATAAAGAAAATGTATTTATAGTATACTATGTAGCTTAGCTCTGAATAATACTAACAAAATGACAATAATGTAAACATTGAATATTGGTTGAATGAAAATTATGTCAAAACTACATAAGAGGATGAAAAGAGAAAGAAGATGTACCAGGGGGTGAGGGAGGTGGGGGCTATATGTGGGTAAGAATCAAATTCTCATCTACCATAGTAGGAAGTCAGAAAAAAAAATCAAAATACTAGAAGAAACAGCTAAAAGTACAGATATTATTAGTGGGGAGGTTCAGGACAAGACCCTTCTATTACTATTTGACTGTGCAAATGATATATGTGTGTTATTTTGGCAAAAATTACAATTAAGACAAAAATTTACCTGTATTATATTTTGAAAATAAAAAAGCAGGGATATTTACAAAGGCAAAATCCCTGCAAGTATTGTTTCTTTTCTTTTCTTTCCTTTTTCTGCCTCTGGCAAGTAGTAGTTTCCACAAACTTTTATTCTAACCAAAGTGATTTTATTGTTGTTGTTCTTTGGTTCCAGAAGTTGAAAGACTTCAGTATGACTTAGCCAATTAATAAATACAACTAGCTGCAATGAGAAAGCCCAGGTAAGGTCCTCGGACAGTGCCTGTACAAAATGATCAGGAAAAACTGTACTAGAAGTGGCAAGGTGTTTAGGAAGAATATTACCAGAGATAAAGATAATATTGAAAAGGAAACATTCTTGCTTATATTTCTGTCAAACTGAACTATTCCAAGTTTCCAAAATGTGTTGTATTTTCTTAGCTACGGATTCTTCATGTATAGTTTATGAGGCAACCATAATTAGTCCTGCCGCTCCTGGTATTACCTTTTTACCTTATCTGCAGGAGGCTTTCCATACTTGATGGAGTTTTTTTTTTTTTTTTTTTTTTTTTTGAGACAGGGTCTTGCTCTGTCGCCCAGGCTGGAGTGCAGTGGAGCGAACTCGGCTCACTGCAAGCTCCGCCTCCCGGGTTCACGCCATTCTCCTGCCTCAGCCTCTCCGAGTAGCTGGGACTACAGGCGCCCGCCACCACGCCCGGCTAATTTTTTTGTATTTTTAGTAGAGACGGGGTTTCACCGTGGTCTCGATCTCCTGACCTCGTGATCCACCCGCCTCAGCCTCCCAAAGTGCTGGGATTACAAGAGTGAGCCACCGCGCCCAGCCACAATGGAGTTTTTAATAATTAACAGAATGACATATCTAGAGGAGATAATTTAGTTCAAATTAAGCTTGGGTAGAGCCTCTTGCCTCCTTCCTGCTATCTTAGTTTTTCCCTCGCCCTACCTTCCAGTCTAACTGTGATGAGCACATGGTCAGCCAATGACTTAAGGGACAGGGAGACAAGATACTTAAAATCAAAACTGTTTCAGGAATTTCAGCAAATATGGCTTTCAATTGTGTAGATTTCTTTTAATGTACCAAGATTTGGGGCAAGATGATACATTCAAGGTTATTTTTCTTCTATTTGTTTACCCGGTTAATTTTTCTTCTATTTGTTTTCTTCTATTTGTTTTCCCATGAAGTTGCACAGTTGGATTAGCTGATTCCAGAAAAAGGTGTCTGGATGCAGAAGGAGCTGCAGCAACCAGCCCCAAAAAGCCAGTCAAAGAATGGCTGGCTATTGATAACAACCCGAGGCAAAGCAACTGTTTCTTTCCATGACTAAACAATGAGGACGACTCTGTTCTATTGCAGTTTATTCAGTCAGACAATATTTATTGAGTATCCTAGTGCCTGGCACTGTTCTAGATACTGGGGACACAGCTGTGAAGACAGTGACACAATTCTGCCTAATTGTATCCTTTTCAGATTCAACCATGAAAATTAAGGAGAGTACAGTTGAATTTTTCACCCCCTCTAATCAAAGTCCAATCCAGATTTTGCCAATTATTACTTGGCAGTATTTAACCAAAAGTTTCATAGGAATGAGGCTTTCTTATGAATTTGCGGTGTTCCCAGATTCTGATCCTTCAGGAAAAACAAACTTTATTTCTGCAGTACTTTGTCCTCTTCTGTGTGTTCCACTACCATGCCACCTCTCAGATAAAGAACTAAATTCCATGAAAAGCCACAACTACCTTGTAGTAGAAATCAGTCCCTAATGATATTACACTTGCACAAATTGAAATGGGGTTAAAAGCTCACATTGTGGAATCTTAGATTTCTTGCTAAGCTGGAAGCTTTTATGGGGCTCACTTTAAATTGAGAGGCAGAGTTTAGACCCTTTTGTTACTTAAGAGATTGAGCAAATTAGCAAGTCCAAGGCAAATCTTTTTTGATTACTGAACTATTACAAATGTCTCCTGGCCAAAGAATAACCTCTCTCCACAGAGAAATGTTCAGCAGGACCTTTTGCTTAAATTCATAAAATCTGTTAAAGCAAATCTCTCACATTTCCATTAAGTCAGTAAATTACTTCTAGGGGAAAAAGATAAAATGCTGATGATAAAATGGCTGGACTATATTAATGATAGGAAGTGGGGCTGCAGAGGCGGAAGAATTGATGCCACATTTATGGTGCAGAGAATTTCAGCCCTTTTCACGTGTTGGGCTAAATGTAAATGATGTCACCTTCTCCTCCCTGAGTGAGAGGCAAAGTTATCAGGCCACAGAGGCTTCACAGAACACATTCTGTGGCTGACATTAAAATGACTACAAGGTTATTTCTTTCCATATCTATTCTCTTGGAATTTTTTTCAAGATTTTATTGTAGATGGGAAAAATGCATAATGCTTACAGAAACAAAGCCCTAGCTACATTCTTGCTACTGGATTATTGTCATTCTATCTCGATGCTGATTGAAATCCAAGACTTTGTATCGAAGCCTTAATGAGATGCTGGCAAATATCTTTCTGCCCCACTGGAAATGTAATCTTTCTATTGAACATTTTGTACCAGTGAATTTCATCTGCAATAGCATTTTGCATTTGAATCAGAGAGGTCACTGCTTGAGAGCAGACCATGGGTACTGGCTTGGTTCACTTTTGGGTGAAATTGATCCCTAAAGGTGTTGAAAGCATAGCAGTGAGTCATTATAGATAATTAGCTCATTGTTTCATTTAGATGATTAGAGTCATAATACCAGTGTGCAATCTATGTCTAAATATCAGATTTTCCTATAAAAATGACCAGCCAAATCTTATGTTCACAGTGCATCAAGTAGATTGAATTAGGGTATTATCTTTTAATGCATCTTATTTATTTATGTTAGATTTACTTAGGGAGACTCGTGCATGTCATAACAGTTGTCCCTAAAATGGTAAGATTTTTCTAGCTTTTTCTCAGTTTTGTGTGAATGAAGTAGTTTATGCTGTGAACATAAGCTAAAATATAAAGTAGAAATACTCTCTCCCTTGCCGAACCATCAACATTTTCTTGGCCGTTGGACAGTTAATCATCAAGGAAAAGTGCTAAATTGTACTCTGGTTTGCTAAGGTTGAGAGAGCAGAAAAGGAAGCAACTATGGTCTTTTATACAGATAAGAAGCAATAACAAAACACATTTTCAAATATTTGGCTTAGTAGTTAAATTATTTATTTCATGTCTATAAGCAATAAAGCATATCATGGTAGGAAATGCATATATATATATGTATGCATGTTTTTAAAGTAAATGTATGCCACCAAAATATAAAAACTGTTGCTTTTCATGCTGTGCTAATATCTAAAGACTGAGCATTTAACTGCTATATGGCTTAACATGGCTTTTCAAGTAAATTTGCAAATCAAAAAGGCCTACCATTGCCTTCATTGAATTCACTTAAATAGTGGCAGCTTACTGTTCTATGCAATATGATCAAGTTAATCAAAAGGTGAATAGAACTACAAAAGAGATTTACCTATAGTAAGAGACCAAAAGATTGGGCTATAAAACCGAATTATTGGTATTCCAAGTGTGGAAGAAATTCAAGAAAGCGTGAAGCTAGTAAATAATGGAAGAATTTTAACTTTGAGAAAAAATAAAACCTATTACAATTTCAGAATAATAAGTTCATTACCATCATAATGTAATAACTTTGTTGTGATACTGTTAGGTATAGAGAAATAAACTGAACATTTTGGTATAATTTTTTAAAAGGCTAATATAATTTTCTATAAGCAGAAACATTATTTATAAAAATATTTAAATGTACCTATTGAAATTTGCAATATATATTTAAAACAACATTGTACAAATACTTTGTTTTTTTAAGTATTTATTTTTTAAATTACATATATATTTTATTTCAGTAGCTTTTGGGGTACAAGTGATTTTTGGTTACATGAATGAATTGTATAATGGTGAAGGCTGAGATTTTAGTGTACCGTCACCTGAGTAGTGTACATTGTATCTAATATGTAGTTTTTTTATCCCTCACCCACCTCCCATGCACCTCCCTTCTGAGTCTCCGGTGTCCATTACACCACTCTGTATGCCTTTTGTACAAATGCTTTTAACCAGCAAGTCCATGTTTCAGAAATTACACTAAGGAATTTAAGAGTTTAATAAGAAGGTTTAAAAGGAATTTAGCAACAATTATCATAGTGCTTTTAATTATAACAAGAAAAACTTAGAAAAGCCTCAGGATCTCATACTAATGATTTGGTTGTGCATATTACTTATAATATAGAACATACAGATTCTATATAATAGAGTACTACGTAGAGATTATAAATGATGTTGCAAAAATATAATTGCAGAAATGTATTTGTTGATATGGAAATGTACTTGCAATGTTATGCTATGTAAAAAAAAAAACACCCCAGTCTACATAAGTGTTTATAGAAAATGATCCTACATATATGAATATACGTGTGTGTGTGTGTGTGTGTGTGTGTGTGTGTGTGTGTGTGTTCAGGAAAAGTAGTCACCAAAATACTGAGTGGTTATCTCTGAGGGGTGGTTTACATGTGATTTTTATTTTCATTTTGCTTCTGTATTTTTGATTTGCATAATTTTTTTAAAATTACAAATACGACAGGAATAAATTGTTCCATAGTGCCAGAAATGTTATACAGTATATTATTCTAAGTAGAATTAAATACAGTATATTATTCTTTTTTTTTTTTTTGAGATGGTGTCTCGCTTTGTCACCCAGGCTGGAATGCAGTGGCGCAATCTTGGCTCACTGCAACCTCTGCCTCCGCCTAGCAATTCTCCTGCCTCAGTCTCCCGAGTAGCTGGGAATACAGGCACTCACCACCATGCTCAGCTAATTTTTGTATTTTTAGTAAAGACAGGGTTTCACCATATTGGCCAGGCTGGTCTTGAACTCCTGACCTCAGGTGATCCACCTTCCTCGGCCTCCCAAAGTTCTGGAATTACAGGCGTGAGCCACCATGCCCAGTGTAATGGCTTATTTTACAGCAACAAGTGATCAGTTGTCTTCCATGGTCACTAAAGGCAGGTTAAGAGCCTGAATTACAGCCTCAGAAAGCTCCATTGCCGTTTCAAAGAGCCAGACAATTGTGTATTGATTATCTGTCTTTCTCCTCAGTGTTAAAATCGTCTCTTTATCAAGCACTTACTATGCATCAGATTCTCTAAACACTTTACATGCTTTTTTCTCCATTACATGTTTATATCCACCCCATATAGTAGCCATTATCTACCCTGATTTATGGACAAAAAGACTCATGTTTAAAGATTTCAATTCTTTCTCAAGTTTATAAGTACAAGTTAGATGGCAGAACCAGGTCTATATCAAACCCTTGTTCTTAAATGCTACTTTTATATCATTTTGGATGCATTTGGCTGCAAGTAACAGAAAATCTCAACTCAAATTGTCTTAAAGAAAATGTCATAACTCTCAAAACCAGAGATGTGGTCATGTGGCTCCAGGGCACCTTGTCAGGGCATCAGTTTCTCTTGGCAGGGATTCTATTGGCTCTTCCTTCCTCTGTGTTTTGGCTTCATTCTCAGGCTGACAGCAAGACACTCGTCAGTTCCAAGCATGATAGCCAAACACAACACCATCCGGAGAAAGAAAGGAACCAAACCTTTCTTGTCTTTCATTTAAGAATGAGGAGACTTCCTGGAAATCTCTCCTCCCCCACAGACTTTCTCCTGTGTCTGCTTTATCAGAATTCAGTCATGTACAGATTCTTAAAACACTTACTAACAAGAGGTAGGATTATTGTGATTGACTTAGATTTATTATCTCGGATGAAGTAGACTCTGATGACTAGGAACTTGGACCACTCTATTGTCTTCTAGAAAAGCAGTTATTATTAATTAATTGGAATGCTCAGAGCCAAATTTCAGGCCTCCCACTAGCAATTTATGAACTTTGGATATTAACATTACCCTGTACTTTACCTTATTTTCTACTTCAGTTTTCTCACATCATGTTTATTTTTTAAAATATTGAAATGTGTGTCTTATTGTAAGTGACCTTGGATCCTTTATGGAATGAGGTGGAGTAAAAATAATGGTTAAGTAGCTATTTAAACATTTCAAATTTTAAAAAGTACTGATTTTATTTCCAACGTGCTTTATTATCTGCAAACTACTTAAAAAGAAAAGGGCTAGTACAAATTACGTGCATATTTATGACATTTTGGGGCTATTCTGTAAAGCTGGGTTATTTTTTAGGAGGAACTCCTTGACAGTGATTATTGTTAAGCCTAGGATTCAAGTGATGAGGGACATTATTAGATTTCCTCTGGAGGTCTGCATATAAAAAATTAAGACCCTTAACTACCTACATGATTGAAGCAGTTTTGCTAGATGAAGAGGGCTCAATCAATCATTTATTCAAAATCTTCTTATTTTTCTACACACTGAGCAGGGCAGAAAAATATGAGATTCAGATCTTGCCCAAAAGGAGTTTACAAACGAAATGGAGAGATACCCCCAGGCCCATATATACAACAATCAGATAAAAGTCCCATACACTACCTGATAAAGGCAGCTGTGGGATGAACTCCCAGTTTTCCCATTTGTAGAATAGGGAATTTGGGCTGGCTGGATAATTCCTTGGTTCTGGCAGTGCTTTAACCTTCTGAAATTCTGTGGTGCTTCTGACACTGAAAGTCTGTCATTATTTCTTCTCCACTTATCTATTTTAATAAGGTTAAAATATAGACCTTAAATAACACAGAAAATCCAGAACCTAGGCAAATCCTGATAGATCAGACCACTTAAGCGATGTACCTTTATTGAGGGAAAACTGCACATCACTGCACAAAAAAGCTTATGTTAGGTTGGGATTTATTCAAAACAAAAGATAACTTCTAGGATAAATTGTGAGTTCCTCTCTTAAACCTTTAAGATCTACAACTAACAAATGAGGCTCAGGATGGTTAGTTTGAGGCACTAGAAGATCCTGATTTACAAAAGATTCAAATACGATCACTGTGCCATACTTGTGAAAGAAAGTACGTGGCACACAGTAGGTGCTCAATAAATGTTTATTGAATGAAATAAAATGAATGAGTGAATGAATAAGGGAGTGAATGAATGAAGGAATTATTTTCATCTAAGTGTTTCGGGCTGGGTTCCCTGCGAAGCTGAGTCAGGAGACACTGACCAGGAGGACCAGGGAGAGGAGGAAGGGGAGGATGAAGCCCAAGGAGAAGTTGAGCCTGGTGCAGTCCTAATGAAGGCCTCAGCTCACCATAGTGGGAGCTCTGGAACTGGAGTAGTTCTGAAGTATAGCTCCAAGCTGGTATAGTGCTAAGCTGGCCTTCGTACCCATTTTGATCAGTGTTAGCTATGAGCTCCCCGTAGAAGGAACCCTGACCATGGACAAGGCAGCTTCTTTCAGCTGAGGCAATCCCCAAAGAAGGCTAACAGCTGAGACTTCCCTCTGGCAGCTCTCCCAGGGGTCCAGGGAATAAGTCTGCAATGGATTGAATGGTGACCCCCCAAAAGATATGTCCCTATCGTAACCCCCAAAACCTGTGAATGTGACCTCATTTGGAAAAAGGATCTTTGTAGATGTAAATAAGGACCCCGAGAAGAGATCATCCTGGATTACCTGGGGGGTCCCTAAATCCAATGACAAGTGTCCCTATAAGAGATAGAAGAGGCCTGGCGCGGTGGCTCAAGCCTGTAATCCCAGCACTTTGGGAGGCCGAGGCGGGCGGATCACGAGGTCAGGAGATCGAGACCATCCTGGCTAACACGGTGAAACCCCGTCTCTACTAAAAATACAAAAAATTAGCCGGGCGTGTTGGCGGGCGCCTGTAGTCCCAGCTACTCGGGAGGCTAAGGTAGGAGAATGGCGTGAACCCGGGAGGCGGAGCTTGCAGTGAGCCGAGATCGCGTCACTGCACTCCAGCCTGGGGCGCGACAGAGCAAGACTCTGTCTCAAAAAAAAAAAAAAAAAAAAAGAGATAGAAGAGGAGACAACCCAGAGACACAGAGGAAAAGTCCATGTGAAGACAGAGGCAGAGACTGGAGTTATGCAGCCACAAGCCAAGAAATGCCTGGAGCCATGAGAAGCTAGAAGAAACATAGAGGATTCTCCTCTAAAGCCTTCAGAGAAAGCATGGCCCTGCCTACACATTGATTTCACACTTTTGGCCTTCATGGCCATAAAAAAATAAGCCGATGTTGTTTCAGGCCATTCAGTTTGCGGTAATTTTTGTGGCGGCCCTAGGAAACTAACACAAAGTCCTTCTTCCTGACGGGCAACTGGGTAACTTATCACAGTGTCCAAGAAAGATTGAGTTTAATGGGATTTCTGGTTAAACCTATGAAAACTCAGAAATCTTTCTTTTGGAATATTTCAATTCAATTAAGTTTTTTTTTTTTTTGTGAGGGGGTACTGCTCAAAAGAAGTGATAAAAAAAATGGACACTAGCAATCTTAACAATCATTATTCGTACCCATAGAATTAATCCAGACTCCGAGGTTGGTATCTGTTCTCATTGTAAAATGACCTAATTAACTGACAGGACCCCCACAGAATTCCTGAAGAGGACGGCTTAATTGGTATTCTTTCAGAAAGACCTACCCTACTTCCTTTACATCTTACCTAAAAATGGTATTTTTGCTGTAGTATGTCACATTTCCAAAAAGAACTATTTCTTGGTTTCAAGGTAGCAGCCATGCATTTATAGATTTTTACCCAAAGAAATCCAAATTACACACATTATGTGACTATAATTGCTTATAAACTATGTATGCTATAATTTAATTGTATTTTGAATAAGTGATTTGCATTTTGTAAAGAGCATTTGGTATTTAGCCACTAAGTCACTGCGAGAAAAGAAATCATATTGATATGGAAGGTTTTAAAATATTTACATTTCAACTAAGTAAAGGGGGGAACATCCGAGGTTTTTCTTACAGAGAATTAAAGTAATCTTTACCATCCAGAAATAATGCCCCATCAAGAAAATTGCATTTGTGCTATTTGAAAGGAGAGGGAGGATATCTATGAAACATAAAGGACAGAATTGAAGGTTTATAGAAAAACCTGGAAAATCAGCATAGCTTATTTGTGATAAAGGCTCTTGTTCCCATGAAATTTTGATGTATTCTTTACATCCTCAAATTGTTTCCCTTCATTGTTGAGTGTCACAAGGCAGAGAAATCTGGAAGTACCACGTCGGGAATGGGACTGAATTCGTTTCAAAAATATTTCAAAATAGGTAATTACGAACAGATAATTGAAATTCTCATTTAGCAATCAGTATTATTTCAAACGACTGCAAAATTCCTTTTTTCACATCTAGGCAGTACTAACTGGTTACATCAAACACACACAAAAATGTTATATTTGGGAATGTTAAAAACATTGGTTAAAATAAAAATCCTGATAACTGGGCTTCAGGCCAATTTTGTAATGCTTTTAAATCAAAGGTGGTCTTATTGATGGTATAGGAAAGGAAAAAGAAAGTGAATATAGCAGGAAGGAACAAAGAGAGAATGACAGGGAGAGGAAGAGATGGGAGAAAGGAAAACTGGGGAGAGGGGAGGAGGGGAATTGAATGAAAACCACAGACAGACAAACATTCAAGTAGCAGAGATTTTCAGTCTTAAACTCTTCTAGAGAATAAATGATTAAGAACATGACTTAACTTGTTTTTGAAGCTAGTATAGCCTTAATACCAAAAGCAAGCAAGAGCAGTATAAGAAGGAAAATCTACAGGGCAGTTTTTCTCATGAATATAGGTGTACAAATCACAGAAAAAGTATAGGCAACCCAACCCAGGTGTAGTGGTGCAGCCTGTAGTGGGAGACCGAGGCGGGAGGATCTCTTGAACCCAGGAGTTTGAGGCTGCAGTGAGCTATAATGATGCCACTGCCCTACAGCCTGGGCAACAGAGTGAGACCCCATCCAAACAAACAAACAAACAAAAATTTGGCAGCCTGAACCCAGCAATGTATGAAAAAGATAATAAGCCATGATGAGGTTAGTTTTATTTCAGGAAGGCAGTTAGTTTAACATCAGAAAATCTTTCTATGGTTATCGTATTAACAAAATAAAGGAGAAAATGCATATGACTATTTTGATCAATGTAGAAAAAGGGTTTGGTATCCATCAAGGTTTCATGATTTTAAACAATCCTTAGCAAACCAGGAACAGATAGGAACTTTTTAACCTTATAGAAGATACCTACCAATTATATAAACATTAAATGTAAAATGCTAAAATAATTCTCTTTAAGACAATGTCACATGTTCTGACTTTTATGTAGAAACTAAAATATTTGAACACATGGAGGCAGAGAGTGGATAAATAGATAACAGAGACTAGGAAGAGTGAGTGCAGTAGATGAGGAGGATGAAGAGAAGTGGGTTAAAGGGTACAAACATACAGTAAAATAGAAGGCATAAATGCATGCAATGTTTGATAGCAAAGTAGGATGACTATACTTACAAAAAAGTATTGTACTCAGGTGATGGCCATCCTAATATTCCGACTTGATCACTACACATTATATACATATAAAACATTTTTTATATACCCCATAAATTGGCACAAATGAAAAAAATGACTTAAATGGATGGAGAAATACATTATGTTCATAGGTCAGAATATTCAAATTTATAAAATGTTTACAAAAATTAGATTAACAGTAAAGGAAAAATCATATCATATTGAAAGATGGGAAAAATATTCTATAAAATTCAGCATATATGTTTATAATTTAAACAAATAACCCTCTTAGCAAACTAGGAATAGAAGGAAATTTCCTTAATACATAGCAAACAATATATTTAATATTGGAATAATAGCATTTTCTGCAAACTAAGGACAAATAAATGGTGTTATTTCTGTTCAACGTTGTACTGGAGGATCTAGGTTGTGCAATAAGATTAGGAAAAGTAGTAAGTTACAGTCAAATTATCAGAATTAATAAGAGTTTACCAAGGTTGTTTTATACAAGATGCATATAAATACTAAATTTTATTTCTAAATACCAGTAGCAAAGAGTTTAAAAATATAATTTAGGGCTGGGTGTGGTGGCTCATGCCTATAATCCCAGGACTTTGGGAGGCCGAGCTGGGCAGATCACGAGGTCAGGAGATAGAGATCAGCCTGGTCAACATGGTGAAAACCCATCTCTGCTAAAAATACAAAAATTAGCCAGGTGTGGTGGCATGCACCTGTAATCACAGCTACTCAGGAGGCTGAGGCAAGAGAATCGCTCTAACCTGGGAGGTGGAGGTTGCAGTGAGCCAAGGTCGCACCATTGCACTCCAGCCTGGGCAACAAGGCAAAAAAAAAAAAAAAAAAAGTAACTTAAGAACAAAAAAAACCATAATGTACCTAAGAATTAACCTAACAATATGAATGTAAGATCATTATAGACAAAATTATAAAACTCAATAGAAAGATATTAAAGAAGACCAAAATAAAAGAAGTATGATAATCGTAGGAAGAGAGAATCAGTATGATAAGAGCGTGAATATTCTCCAAATTGATCTAAAGAGTCCATGTAACTTCAATTAAAATCTCAGCAGAGCTTGTCACAGAACTGGCAAGCTGATTCTAAAATTACATATACAACAGCAAAGGTCAAGAATAGTCAAGACACTCTTGAAGAATAGGAGACCTGCTCTACCCAGATATCAAAACTTAATAGAAAGCCACAGTAATTAAGCCATTATGATACTGGCATAGAGGTAGACAGAATGGAGAGCCCAGAAATAGACTCACACATATGTGAAAACTTGCTCTGTCACACATCTGGTATTGCAGATCATTTAGGAAAGAAGGCTCTAAACAAGCAATAGTCCTGGAAAATTGGATATCCATATAGGAAAAAAAAAAAAGTGAAATTGGACTCCTATCTTACACCATACCCCAAATTTCTTTTTTTTTTAACTTTTATTTTAGGTTTGGGGGCACATGTGAAGGTTTGTTTCATAGGGAAACTCGTGTCATGGGGGTTAGTTGTACAGATTATTTCATCACCCAGGTATTAAGTCCAGTACCCAATAGTTATTTTTTTCTGCTCCTCTCCCTTCTCCCACCCTCCACCCTCAAGT